>NC_056735.1:1402123451-1402423451 GCF_019279795.1 Protopterus annectens
GTGTAGTGGGTGGGACAGGCCTTATAATGGAAGTGTATCTGTCACTGTCTATCTCTCTCTTCCCCACATCTGTGTGTGTGTAAGTTTGACATATTATAGTGCTGGCCTACGATATGTGTGAGTATTCCCATCCGAAGTGTGTGTGAAGCATAAATGGTGTACAATTTGGTGTGTGCACAGACAACTGCAAATGACAGATATGTATAGTCCACTGTGTTGTCAGACATGGGCTTCATTTCTCTAAGTGTAGGAGCATGCCCAGTATGACCTTCTGTATTGAGTGTGTTAATCCATTCCAGTCCAGGGTTTGGTATTCTCAACCTACAGATAGCAACCTGTTTCTGCAGGTTATCTGTAGATAGGTTGACAATATGGAGTCACAATGGGTGACAGATAGGGGGATACTATAACTATTGCTGTCTGTGCTACTTGTGTTACATGGTTGGTGTTAGCAGACATATTCAGACATATGCACTGTTTTTCACTGTGATGCATTATGTCATCGACTACTGACAGATATAATTATTCGCTCACAGTTATTTACTGGGAAATACAAGATGAATGAAGCTGAGTCCAGTATTGTGGTCCACAGCCTACACATTCTTGCACACTCTTGCCATTCTGGAGGGGTAGCTACAGACACTTGTTGATGGGTCTGTGTAAATGCTCCAGCACCTTGGTAGTATGGTGGCTGAGGATTCCCTTGTTGTACATATATCAACTTAACAGAATTGCCATATCCTGCTGTGGCCATACTTCTCAGCTGTACAGATTCACCCAGGATACCCAGAGGCAGGTCCCATATATCTGGTCAGTTCCCCTTCACATTGTGGTTTACAAGCAGGTTTGTAGCCACCCATGACTGGGTTTGCAGGTGGGGGTAGTATGCGCACCTATCAAAGTTTCAAACTTCACACACTCCATGACGTCCACGCATCTACACCCCCCAAATCTGTTATTCTATCCTCGTCCTAACATTATGCAAGTGATATCTGGGAAGTATCCCTATAGTTGGCCCTTCATCCCAGCAGTATTTATGGATTGGCCCCCAGTTCATGCAGTAAGACATGGGAGGCATGCTACTGGGATTTGTCAATATGGTCTTGAATTTGTGTTCTGTTGACTGTGTTAGTTTGTTATTTGGGACCCCATGAGATACCATACATTGGCACTACGGGTGAGGCACAGGCCTTTGACAGAGGACTGTAGGCCATTTGGTAGTAATGCAGGCCATCTGTAGCAGGCCAGTGCATTCTGTCACTCCTACATTCCCAGGCTGCGAGCCAGTGGATTCCCCTGGGGTGACCGGGTAAGTATTTGAGGCGTTAATGGCAATAGTTCCTGTACATATTGACCCATTGGTCCAGATGCATTTGCTATGACTATACTGGTATTTCAGGTACTCTGTTGGCTTCCATTTCACTTTGTATTCTGACCTATCATGCAGACTGGAGGCATATCAGTAGTGTACAGATCTTAGGTTTTATTGACCTACATTTCAGTTTCAGACTTCTTACCCTTTAGAAATGACATACAACTGCCAGACCTGTTGTAGTTTGTCTGTGTAGGTCTGGAGGGGGGGCTGCTAACCATTGCCATCAATTGGAGGCCTTAGCCCAGCCTTTCCTTATGGCCATCTACAACTGTCCTGCTGGCTGAGGCTGGTGGTGGATATGTTAGCCGCACTGTCAAGCATGTGTGTGTCCTACAGACACACATTTGGGCCACGACATGTACTTCAGTGGGATTTGTCACCTTGTCTAGTACAGCCTAGTATGTTGACAGCAGTATTTGTTATGGATTTCATGCTGCTCATATAGGTGTCCACTATCTGCTGCCATCCCATTCAGCCACCCGATTTCCTTGCATGCTCACATCCATACCATAGATACAACTATCGGAACATACTACTCCATTCAGCAATTGATAGGAAGACTGACTTTACCTTGTGTCTGTGCCAGTATTGAGGAAGGTGCCGGAAGGCTGACTATGTCAGATGCACATAGTACACTCCCTATACATGGTAAAGCACAGGCAGTGTCATGTTTGGCATCCCTTTTACTATATGTGCAAGCCAGAGAGAGGTGTCATTCCCTGGGTCCCTACCGTGTCAGTGTATGTGCTATGCATTGTCTCTTTGCCAAGGCATGGGCATGCTGGGCACGCCTCTTTCTGCCTATATGGGCAGGCTCAGATAGTTTTTCCTATAAGTCACTCTGTGCCTGTGATGGCCTTGGCAATGGTGGGAGGCTGTGTGGCCTTGCCCTGTGCTGTTCCTGCTGCAGCTGTTTCTGCAGGATCATATTGTGCAGCATGGCACATACTATGAACATTTGTGTACATGTAGTTAGAGAGTACTGCAAGGCTCCACTGGATATGTCCAGGCAGAGGAACCGTGACTTGAGCATCTCAAATATATGCTCTATTATTCTGGTTTGTGCATGTGCCTCATTATGGAGTTCTTGTTCGGTTGTGTGTGCATTTCTGAGGGGTGTCATCAGCCATGGCTCCAGTGCGTAACCAGCATCCTCCACTAGGTGGCCATATGGGATGTCCCCTCTGGCTCATGACTGATACAGCTGTGTCATATGCCAGATATGGGAGTCGTGATAGCTTCCAGGGCTGCCAGCACACACATTCAAGATAATGCCCTGGGCATTGCACACAACCTGGCAGTTGATGGAGGGGAAGCCCTTGCAGTTTATGTAGACCCTACCCAGCTCTCCATGTGGTGCTTTGATGTGTATGTGTGTGCACTCTATAACACCCACTACCTCAGAATATTCTGCTATTTGGTGGAAGCAATGCATATTGCTGGTCAACGCCTCACGGGTGTTGAGGAAATATATGTTCTCACCAGCATGTGCTGACATGGCATCCAGGAACTGGTGGGGTACCCTGGATACTGATGCCTGTGAGATCTCCATGATATCCTCCGTTGGCCTTTGGAAGGTACCTGTGGCTAGTATTCTTAAGCCTACACATACTTTGGTATCCACTGGGATGGGTTCCCCTCTATTGGTTCTGTGTGTGAGGTGTGGCCGGCACAGCTCAACAATTTGCTGTAGAATTTCCCTGTCCACCCTATAGCATGCCACTATCTCCAGCTCATGTAGCCCATGGTAGGTTACCCTGGGTCTGTACATTCTTCTCCTTCTCCTTACTGTGGGTTGGTCGTCAGCATTCACATCCTCACCACCCGTCAACCTTTTGCACATATTGATATATGAGAGCGACAGCAGCCCCTAACATGTTGTTAGTTTTGTCAGGTAAAATTTCCCATCTTTGTACACTGGTGGTGTAGAGTTTGTGGGAAAAACCAGACTGGAAGGTGTTTGCATAGTTTATAGTAGTGTGCTAGGCTGTTCCATGTGTAATTGGCTGATTCTGACACATTTCACCTGCCAGCTATGCTAGTTTTCCTTGATTGCCTTCCTACTGCTGTTTCCCCAAAAAAACAGTCTGAAAGGTGTTTGCATAGTTTATAGTAGTGTGCTGTGCTGCCGCATGTGTATTTGGCTGATTCTGATACATTCCACCTGCCAGCTATGCTAGTTCTCCTTGATTGCTTTCCTACTGCTGTTTTACCTTCCCGTTGGCTTCCCGTTTAAGCCCAGAGGCGCGCTGCGCATACCCACTGCTCAGATGTGAACAGAGCTGCTATTTCCTGTTATTTATTTATTTATTTTTTTGGTTTAAAACCCGGTGTGTGGTGCACACGCCCGTTTAGGCTATGTACACAGTGCTCAGGAACATCTGACACACCCCTTTCCTTAGCTGTGCTTAGCTAAGGGCAAACACAAGCCACAGAGCTCCAGTGAGCTTACAGCAAGCATCACACACCCCCTTATGAAGTCATTCATCTCTTAGACTTGCACTATTGTATTGCTGCACCTACATGGTTGGGTGCAAACTAACACTGAGAGGAAATCTGTGATTCAGTATCAGTCCCCTCATTTGCATAAAACAAAATGCTAATTCATAGTTACCACACACACACTCAGCCTTCCTCCATAGTAACCACTACTCCCTGGTATTGTCTTATGCATGCCATTGACTATCATGGCAAAATGCTGATTTAGGTTTAAAAGCTTATTTCCCACTTTTTTTCTTATTTTCGGCCCGATCCCATTTGCGCACCGCTGCCCTACGCTTAAACGGCCAAAATCGGTCCAAAAAAATAAGTTATTTTTTATAATTTTGCAACTATTTATCATGCTAATGGCCATATATTTAGCCATTGACATGCCTAGTCCATTGAATACATGCTTTCTTTGAAGCTGTCATGCCTCTGTTTTGTAATTTGCGGAAATGTATTCGGTTAGTAACCGAATATATTCCTGCACAGATGCCTGCCTGCTTCCTGGATCACTAATTCACCTCATTTGAATGTTTTTCACCTGCAAATGTGGTAATTAGCATATAGCAGTGGTGTTCGTGCAGGAATAATGTAGGAGCATTCGTGCATGTCCCAGGAGCTCGTTGCTGGATCGCTCGTCAGCCATATTGCGTGCAGCAGCTCTTGTACTATTCCTGCACACCGTGCAGAGCTTGCTGAATCCTGGGGTATAGCTTTTACTTTATTTTCATATTCACCCTCTGTTTTTTTATTCATTCTCTTTCAACTTGCTTTCACTGTTCCCCTTATGACTGATTGGCACTTATTTTTATGGCATCATCATAACAGCTACTATGATAGACAGGGATGAGAGCTCTCTTGTTGTAGGCTGTCATCCAAATGGATGGGTATTTTTACACTAAACCTTACAAAAACAGCAAGGGATGTTCTTTCAAGAGCAAGAGCTTGCAATGCTAGGCTCTGTAGTGAATATGTCATTCTACTTAGTCAGAAACTTCAAGTTGTAGCACAGCTTGCTAGGTAGTGGTCAATAGATTCCTTGTCCTTTTCTCAGTATCTTTTAATGTTACACCACCTCAGGTTTTGGCTAAAGAACAGTAGCCATCTAAACCAGACTGTCTCTTTCCCCTGGGATGGGAATACAGACTACAGACTATTGCAGACTACAGTCACCCACTCCCATCATTCTCACATTGTCATCTGCTCCTCCAACACCTAGATGACAAACCAAACTCATGCCAACTTGGACATAGTCAGGGCATTGTCCCTCTATAGCATAGACAGCTGTGTCTTGCACGTAATAATATGTATATGTTTATGTTTCTTTTGGCAAGGTACCATTTAGCTTTTATGCTTTCAGTGCTTTTTATTACATTTTTTGTCATATGTCTCATGTTCGTGTATTTCATTGTATGAAAACTTTTAAAAATATATGTTTAAAAGATATCCCCACTGACTGTTCTGACCTCCTGTCTGGGCAAATTAAGTTTTATATATTATGACATCACTAGTTATGTAAAAGGATGTACACAACCTAACAGTAAGGCACATACCGTAATTAACGGATGACTGCTTGCCAGTGAACAGCAGTTTGTTCTTCTGTTCAAGAATACTGCAAAGCATTTCTAAATGAAATTGACAAAAGTATCACACTGTGTGATGTCAACTTTTCTTTTGTGAAAATTAGCATTTGGGTAAACACAACTGCACATTTAAAGCAAGCATGCAGTAAATGCTTCAATGAAACTTGAAATAACAGAAGAGTAGATGAGGCATTGTAAGACATTTGCCTTAGCCGATGCTCCTCACCAGCAGCAGGTTTTTAAGATGTTTCCATTACAACAAAGCACTGGAAGCAATCCAACAGGAGATTCTCCAGAAGTCACACTTAACCATCTATTTTAAGTTGGATTGTGGCACAGGTGTGAAGTTCAAAGAAGGAGATTCCCTGCAATAAAGCACCTCAGGATTCCTTCAGCAGAGGGCATCTCTAGGGTCACCTCCACTATCTATTATAAGGTAAGCAAAGGAATGAAGAACCATAATCCAGAAGCCTCATTAAGTATTTCCTTTATATATTTATTGTATTTTTGTTTACCAGAATAGATCTGCTGGAATCAAGCCCATTTTTAGAGGGAACCAGAAGGAAAATTATAGAGAAGAGTAAGGATAATAAGCTAATCATAAGCCAATTAAAGCATATTGTCCACTTCACGTTTTCTTTCTCCTGCCAGTGGGTCACTATCAATCCCCCTTTTTATTTCTTATACTCATATATCTGTATCTCTGGCAGTCTGCCTACTGTGGGCATTTATTTTCTTCTGTTACAGCTATGTAATTAGCAAAATCGTCCCCTCAATCTAAAAGTTTTTTCTTTTCTGGAAACTGAGCCTTTAAATATAACAGAAGGCTTATACCAATAGGCCTGTGGTACAGGGGACCTGTTTTTGCCCCACCTGTTTCTAAGTTTGGGATCCCTGGTAGAGGTACCTGCTTTTCCTATGTACAACAGGAACCTCATCATACCTAAAAGGTCTCACAGTTACCATTCTCATAGGGTTGCCGCACCTGCATTATAGTTAAGACATGCTTGCTTAGGTCCAGGACATCCTGATGGACAGTTTCACTGTGACACTGCCTAGTAGTGTCTTTGTCACTGTCACTGGTACATGTGGTAAAAATGGAGACAAGCTGCAAGGAAATATGAATAACAACCAGAACTGAGAAAAACACACTTTATAATAGCAAAGCTTTCGGATAAAATCCTTCCTCAATACTAATCAGTCCAAAAATCATGACCACCCAAGTATATAAAACAAATCAATAAAATTAGAAGAACAGGTTTCAAGGTGATCATATTATTTAAACCTGCACTATCACCACCTCTGGCAGGAGGCCGTATTACATCAATAACTCTAAAGGAAAATCTATGTTTAATACCTGAATCAACTAATACAAGGCATTACTGTCAATGGCCCTTCTAATCTCTGATTTGTGTTCAATGATGCATTCTTTTAGCTTTCTAGTGGTCTTACCCACAGAATGCAGTACATTTCACGCCATTTAGCTAGTACACCACATTAGATGTAACACAAGTGGTAGAAAATTAAACTGATAAACTTTACCACTAATAGGATGTTTGAACTTATCACTGCAACTAACACAATATCAGAACAGCAGGAACAATTCAAACAGCCATACGTGCCTGACCTAGTGGTAAAAGTCCTTCTACAGGCCTGAAAAAAATTTTTTTGTATATATATATATTCTTTCACATACTTTTATTATTTTAAAAAAAAAAAAAGTCACCAGACCCTCTAATCTCATCTCACTAGATTAGATTAGTACACAACAATTCCTCTGTAACCAACATCATCCCCAAGAATAATCGGCTTCAATATTGTGTAACAATCCCCTAAGACATGTGGGGCATGCATGGGATAGAACCCTCACGTAGTTGTATCTTAACATTTTAACATCTATTGATGTAATACGCTTAAAAAGCCTCACATCATTCAGTAGAACAGAAACTAAAGATATATATGAGCGCTTATACTCATCAAATGTTAAATTAAAGCGAGAAAATCTGTTCATGTTGTTGTGCAATATCAACTGTAGTTTCAGAAAAAGCCAATATCACGCGTGAGCTTTACGCGCTTTTACTTTTCCAAACGGTCATTGATGTTGTTGCTGCCACCGCTTCAGGAGCTCAGGAGGATAATTCCCATATGGCATTTTGAGAAATAACAAGCTGCAAGGAAATATGAATAACAACCAGAACTGAGAACACACTTTATTATATAATAGCAAAGCTTAAAATGATCCCTCCCTCCTCAATACAAATACAAAAAAAAAAAAAAAAAAAAATGGAAAATATACACATCACATGAGTCACATGACCAACATCAGATGAATAAATGTAAAATAAACATATTGCAAATTAGAAAAAAAAAATTAAAGAAATAAAAATATATATAATATTATTGTTTAGTATGTTGTTTTTTCACTTAAATCACATATTTTCAAGGTAATCAATGGTTTAAGTTCAACCTAAGAATCCATTCATACTCTTTTTAAGAATCATTAATTTAAGTATTATACCAACCACACTCACAGGGGGCAGCCCATCATCAATTACATAAGGCCATTGACAGTAATGCCTTGTATAAGAGCCAGGTGATTTTAGGTATTGAACTATGATTTTTTTAGAGTTATTGATGAGATAATACGCCTCCCGCCAGAGGATGATAGTGGTTTCATTTTTTAATTGAAAGAGTATGATTCATTTGATTCTTAGTGAACTCATGTACTAGGTTATGGTATGTTATGTTTTTTTTAATTTTCTAATTTTTTTTTTTTTTTGATTTTGTTTTTTTATATCTAGGTCATGCATGATTTTTGTTTGTCTGGTCATGCGGACTTCAGTGACCTGTTATTTAAACCATATTTTTTTTTTTTTTGTAAACATGGAGACACCAGTCCTTGTAATAATATAGTCTGCTCTGTCTACCATACTACTGATCTTATTTACTGTCTTCTCAGCACCCTTAACATATCCTTTTACTGCCAGGTAGTGTCCTCAATTTTCCCTCTTGCCTTTGGTCATCATATATCATTCATATGCCAGCTGTTACCTCCTTAAGCCTTCTCTGTTCTAGTGTTGATGTGCTGTTTTGCAAACAGTAAAATACATTCTCAAAAGTGCATGTGTGCATATCAGATTTCAAAATCTGCATGTTCAGTCTGTAATGATGCTTGAAATGAAAACTGAGTGCATAAGTAAAGGCAACTCATTCATTAATTTGCTGATAAGCTGTTAAGTCCACTGCAGGCTCACTGGGCCGCTGCAGCCTTTTTAACGTTTTCATGCATCCTTTCACACCATCTTAATTGACTAAAACTGCATTGTAATAACTATAGAGGAAATAATTTAATTGAGCCAGGGTTTATCAGATACTAGGCTCCCAAAAACCATAGAGTTTTAGATTTGTGAGATGCATTTAGTTTTTTTTTTTTTTTTTAACATTCTGATCTAGTGATGGCTTGAACAAAAATCCTGACTGAAAAATATTTTTTTCCAAGGAAAAAATAGTGGTCAAGATTTAATGTTCAAAACAATAAACAGAGACAAATGCTTGCAAGGATACATGAACCATATCTGGGAGTAGTGCCTGCCTCCTTTCCTACACACACAAAAGTAGTCACCTTCTGTGTACCTCTCTGGTGATAGACTGGTATGAAAGTGAAAGAACAAATGCCCTACAGTCACATATTTTAATTTTCTGCTGTCATACCTCTACACAGCATGCCTTCTCAGCTCCTACCCCCAAATGACAGACACCTTCAGTATATGTCTCTGATATCAAACTTGGATGAACATTTGCCCAAAAGATAGCCATCTTTATATATTTGTCATGTTCAGTTGTTAGGAAAGAGAACTATCACAGTAATATATTCCAACATGTTGCTCCTAGATGGTACGCTTCCACCAGACAAGCTTTAGTGACTTCCTGTTTACATCTCTGTCTGAGGTTCAGTTGTGAGAAAAGTAAAAGAAAGAATGACCATACTGTCACCAGCCCCCAGACAAGCAATAGCAATCTTCTGCGCCCACCTCCGAGTTGGATTAGTTTTAGATTAGGTTGTCTCTACTAAGTCTGTGTCAAAATTTACTTATACTGTTAGGATTGTTGAGATGAGGGGAAAAAAGTCCTCTAGACATTCCAGGGCTTTAGATGTTCTTTGCTGCATGTAAAATATTTATGTGTCTACCAAATCTGTGCATCTGTCCACTGATCAAACATCAGTGATACCATTTTTGCACACATACACTGATATTGTCCCTAAAAAGCCAGGTCTAACATAACATACATGGATTATTCCCATATGCACAAGCACACACACACACACACACACACACACACACACACACACACACACACACACGCACGCACACACACACACACACACACACACACACACACACACACACACACACACACACACACACACACATACTGACACTGACCCTAACAAGCCAGTTCTATCGCAAAATGCACAAACATACATATTACAAGCTTATCAGCAAGCAAATCCAGTTCACATATAACATACAACACCTGGGTATAATGCATAGAGAGAAAAAAGGGAGGAAATATGGACTGTTCATAGAAAGAGCCACATCCAAAAAGTCAACCAAAGAGACAAGTGCTGATGGCAACGTGCTGCACCATAGTGCCAGTGATCATACTTTCACACACATCCTGCCCATACTACAGGTGGTAGTTACTTATCGTGTACACTGCTGATGTCTGACTGTAAAGAAAAGTGAAACAAATTATGGCCAACCTGTTGCTCTTAAATACACTGCAACAACACACAAACATGCAAGTGCATGTCATTCCAATAATAGTTTTTATAATGATTTCAGAAGATCTAAAACACTATATAACACTGTGCCTCCTCTGCCAGGTCAGTAACTGTTTAACAGTAACTAAACATCTGAAGCAAGTAACTTTTATCCACGGACACCCTCTATACCCATCAATTGCAGGCACTTTAGTGACTGTGTACACCGCAGATGTCTAATTGTGATAAAAAAATCAAATATACACTAGTCAAATAAACCCAGATTAATGACTGTTTAACTTGATCAGTCATTTTCATCCATAGACATCCCCCATACCAAGCTGTGTCTGTGTGCCTCTCAAATGTTAAGTGTAATAAAATTTAAAATAAAAGACCCATGGTATTTAAATACAGATCCATTTCACACAAGCACAACGTTGATAGCACAGTCCTTCCTGAAAATCTATCCACTGCCCAGGGCCCATATGTACTTCTCAACCTCTTAGCTCAAGAATCGAAGACAAAGCCAAAAATTAATAATGGTCTAAGACCCAAAATCAAGAAATGATTTTAAATATTGCTGTTATATAGCTAGTTACTAGAATAACAATCTTTGCATTGGCACACATTTTCTGAAGGAAATGAAGTCTTAATCTCAAATGATTGTCATTGCCTAGTGAATGTGATCCTGAACAATTTGCAAAAAATCACCAGTTTAATGAGTAACAGACCAAACTATGAAACAAAGCCAGGGACATTCTGTAAAATCAGTGACAGTTTAAAGCTATGTGTCTATCATACCACTCAACTGCCATAGTCTCTATATACATTCCCCCTGGCAATAATATTCCAGTCCTAGAGAACTTCCTGTCCTGGATTACTCACCATATCCCTTATGAAACTATCATACTTGAAGACACTATTATAGACTTGACTAAGCTGTCCCCCTCATTCCCTACCCATAGCCATAACCTTCATGGTTTTCATCAACACATCTCTACCCCTACTAGAATAAACAAAAACTCCTCATCCTGACCCATTCTTAACTGGATCCTTACGTCAGTTCCTCACCTCTATCATAATCCCGCTATACTTCCCAACTCATTGAGTGACCACTCTCCAACCTTCATAGACAGATTCACCCAACACTCACCTGCAGACCCTCCTTACAGGGTATGCTGGAACCTTACTCACTTAGACACAGACAATTTTAACTCCAAACTATCTGGCATTAATTGGTCCTTCCTCTATCACCTCCCTCTCAGCAAATTCCTTCAGTAAGATTTTCCTTGACACACTTGATTCTGTTGCTCTGTCCAGAAAAATCTGCATAAAATCAAACTATGCCCACTGGCTAAAAACAAACCCACTCAATCATGCACAAAATATATTCTTCCTGGAAAGCCTGGGTTAAAAACAAGTCCCCTCTCTTACTGCAGACATACAGAGAGTTCAGGAGCCTGGCTAAAAACTTGTCAACAAAGACAAGAAAGCTTTTTTTTCCTCTAACCAACATAGCCCACACAAAAATCAACAAACATTCTGGACCACCATCAACAACTTACTCCACCCAGGTAACCCCACTATTCCCAACCCCTTCCCTAACAACACTATTTCTGAAACTGCCTCCCTCCTTAACAACTATTTCATAGAAACTATTCAAAATCTCACACAATGCACAAAACAGTATGTCTCACTCAGCACCTTCACTATCCCATAACAAAACTCTCCCAATGCTTTTTCTTTCCAACCAGTCCCAATTACTACAATTAACAAACTTAAACCCTGCTCTCCCTCAGCAGACCAATTACCCCCTCATTTCCTAAAATTAACTGCATAATCCATCGTCTACCCTGTCTCTATTCTTATTAATCATTCCATCTCAGAAGCCCTGGTCCCTGACATTTGGAGATCCTTCTATACTATCCCTCTTCACAAAGGTGGCAACTCTACAGATCCTTCTAACTTCAGACCAATTGCTATCCTGCCCCCCTATCCAAAATCTTGGAAAAGTGCATCCATGTTCAGCTACTCAGACACCTTCTCGATAACAGTCTCCTCACTCCTCCCCAACACAGCTTTAGGCCCCTCCATAGCACTTCTACTGCATTACTGTCATTTACCCAAATAATAGCTGAAGCCTGTGACAATAACCTCCTCATCTCCGGTCCTTTCCTCAATCTTTCAAAGGCTTTTGATACTGTCTCTCATTTTAAACTTCAAACTAAACTCTCAGACCTACATCTCTAGACCTCCTATGTCAACTGGTTCCCTAGCTGTCTCTCCAGCAGGCAACAATCTGTCCTCTGGCAAACTGTCCTCTCTCCATTCTTCCCTGTTAATACTGAAGTTCCCCAAGGATACATTTTGGGCCCCCTCCTGCTTAATATATTCACTAATAAACTTCACTCTGCTACCAAACTCTCTACACTTCTACAGTACACTGATGACTCCACCCTCATTAACTCTTCCCACTACATCCTTGATCTACTAGCTCTCACTCAACTAACCTTTTCCGCTGTCGAAACCTGGCTCTCTGATAACCAACTCATATTAAATAAAAAAAACTCCTCCTCTTCCTCCCTAAAACACTTGCCCAGCACAAGGCTTCTTTCTCTATATCCTCTCTCAACAATACCATTATTAAACCTGAACCCCATACTAAACTACTTGGTGTTATCATTGACAATGAATTAAAATTTGATATTCATATTCAACAAAGTATAAAAAAAGACCAACCGGAATCTTGGACTTCTGTTTCATAATCAAAACTTTCTGCCACCATCCACCAAACCTGCCCTCACTCAGTTCCTACTCCTACCCTGCCTTCTTTATGCTGCACCTGTCATTACTCATGTTCAAACATCTCTTATCACTAAACTAGAGCAAATTATAACAAAATTGCCAGATTTGCCACCAACCTTCCTTACAAATCTCACCACTGTCTTGCCCTTAAGTTACTCCAATGGCCAGAATTTTCAAAATAGATGGTTATACCCCAGTTACATATTGCACACTCTGTCCTATATGAACCCTCATCCTGTCCCTCCATCTCCAGTTTAGTCTCCTTCTATAACCCCTCTCATCACCTCCTTACTGCCAGTAAACACCTCCTTCAGTTATACAAACCCAATAAAAACATTGGTAAGACCCTTTTACAAATACTCTTTAGCCCATATTTGGAACTTACATCCTCTCAACATAAGAAGCATTCAGCATAAATACCTGTTTAAGAAAGAACTTAAACTTTTTCTCCTGAAGACTTGATCATGCCCTTGTCAAACCTCTACTTGAACTAGTCTCCTCTCTTCTCATCTTATTGGCTTTTCCCCATCAACTTTTTCCTCCTTCTACTCGCTCTAGCAAACTGTATTTTTACTGTACTTAGTGTAATATTCTCTAAACCTTTTAATTATTTGGCCTATGCCATATACTTTTCTGAAGTTTTCTTATGCTTATTCAAACACTTTGCTTGTGCTGTGCTTACAAAGTCATAACAAGGTCGAAATATGCATATCCACAGCTAGTGGGGTTTGGCTTTATTGGCCTGAAATTGTCCATGAAATTTGTTATCTAAACGACTAGCCACAATGAAAGGTTTAAATGTATTGAATAATAAATAATAAAAGAATATGAAAATACTAAATATCTATTTATAATAAACTTGTAAATCCAAAAAAAAACAAAGAAAATCCAAAGGCACGGTTATCCAGAGATGAGGGAGACCAAGGCAATAGTAGTATTCTTTTTCTTAACGCAAATTTATTAAACTAAAACAAAGATAAAAGTTACAGCGTTTTCGCTACTGATACTTCAGTAGCTTCTTCAGAGTGATACAAAGTAGCGCCAAAAGTGATTTAAATACTTTGAAGTGATGTCACACCTGCAAACGTAACTTCCCTTTTAAAAAACTATCTATCACAGCATAAAATTCCATTAAATAAAATACTTTAAGGCTATAACATTGTTGCAGTTCTAAAAGAGCCTTAATATTTATACAGGTTGTAGAAAAATTGTGCATGTATATATCAGTTTACTAAACCTGTACTGACTATTAATGAATACAATGGTCACATTGTTACCAACTATTATAGAACACCAATGGATAAGTTGGAAACATAACAGTCACCAAACATATAAGTATTTGTAAATGTTATAATAATGCCTGGGTCTACATTTAATTATTAGATTTCTATTACTATAATCTAAAAAAATCTTAAGCAATTTGTTTGAAATAGTCTGTTTGAAGTAGAAACCAGGTACCCAATAATATATCTATTAACCAATTAAATATATAAATATATTATGACAAATTTTATAATTGTGTAGATATATGGAAACATACATTAAAAGAAGAAAAAAATAAGATTAAAATAAGATTAAAAATTAAAAGTTATTATTAAGTGCTATTCCAGTACAGCAAATGGTCATCTCATATAACTTTTAAGTTTCAAAAGGCAGGAGATGTTACACTGTTCATTTAAACCAGGACTGTTAAATGCCTCTAGTTTTATTTGCCATTCAAGTTCCTTAGTTTCTAGAATCAGTGCACTAGGGCCTCCCCTGATATTGTGGGGAACATGGTCTATAGCCATAAAATGAAAGTTGTGCCCCTCATAGTTAATATTATGCTTAGCTAAAGCATTATCAATTTCCTTTTCTAATAGCATAACAATGCTGGTAAATTCTATCTTTAAACTTTTGATCCGTTTTACCAACATAGTATGCTGAACAACAATCACAAAAAGCTAAATAGACTATTGATCTGGTGTCACAATTCATTTTGTGATAGATGTTATATTTTCTACCCTTGATTTGAAATGTTGAACCTGTCTTTAAATATTTACACCAGTTACAGTGACTACATATAAAGGTACCCTTGCATTTAGAAAATGAGTCACTGTTGTTATTTCTCTCTAGGAGACTTTTCATGTTATTGCCTCTCCTGTAAACTATTAATGGGTTACTACCTAATTTCTCAAAAAGTTGAGAGTTACTGGTAATAAAATACCAGTTCTTATAAAGAATAGACCGTATTAAGGTAGAATCATTATTAAAAGTAGTAATGAAACTGGTAATGAACTTAGGACTCACATCAGTTCTATTAATGCTGTCACTATTTTCAGTCATACTGGAGCAAGTCTCTAAGGTGTCTAGGACGTCATTTGTGTTTAAGACACTGTTGTTTAACAAAGGGGCATATAAACCTGAGTCTCTTTTGTTTCTCACTTCATGTGTTAATTCTATTATTAATGAATCAGGATAATCACGGCTAGAAAACATTCCAGACAATGTGAGGCATTCTTCTTCAAAGCTTTCAGTTGTGCTACACATTTTGGCGGCCCTGATAAGCTGTCCTTTCACTATTGATCGTTTTTGTTTATAAGGATGCAAGCTTGAAAAATGAAGAAATGAATTACAATAAGTTGGCTTCCTATAAATAGATGACAGAAATAAGCCTCTTATAATGTCCTTTTCGAGCTTGACATCCAAGTAGTCAATTCCTGTTGTCCAAAACTGATAAGTAAACTTAAAAAAACTAGTGGTACTGTTCATATATTCTACCAAAGCTGCAGCTTCCCCAATATTTCCTTTAAATAGAATAAAGATGTTGTCCAGGTATCTGGTGTAATACATGACCTGGTGATTAAAATCATTGTTGTGTAAGATGAATTGTTTTTCCCAATGTGCAACAAAAGCATTTGCTACACTGGTGCCACATGGTGACCCCATAGCTATACCTTGTGTTTGAAGGCAATATTGTTGGTCCAAAATGAAGAAATTAGATGATAAAATAATGTCTAATAACTCAGAGACAGTATCAATCTCGACCGGTGGGGCACCCAGGTCAGCAAGTGTATTACCTACCCACTCTATAGCCTCAATGTGTGGAATAGAGGTGTAGAGATCGATGACATCTATAGTGAGGAAGTTGCAAGCTTGGTCGAATGTAATATTATTAATATCACGAAGGAATGACCAGGAATCTTTACAGATACGAGGAATGAGTTTCAGGTATTTACTCAAAATTTTATCCACCAGACATGCACAGGGATGAGTCATAGATAACCTACCATCCACCAAGGCTCTCATAGGAGGGTTATGTCAATTCTTGTGAATTTTGGGAATCCCAAAAATCACAGGAACCTTGGGGAACATGATGTCAATGTAATAGTAGGTGTCTAAGTCAATTTTGCCAGAAAGGAATAAGTCTCTGAAGTAACCCCTGTTTCTAGAGTAAACTGTGTTAATTTCATTTTTAGATGACGGGGTGTATGCTGAGTTGTTTAAAACAGATGCCATTTTGTCTTTGTAATCATTATTATCAAAGATTACTAGACCACCTCCTTTATCTGGTTTCAATACTCTAACTGGCAAACTACAGAGGTTGTTCAACAGGGACATTTGTTCCTTAGACGTGTTATCCTTCTTAAACCCTGAATAAAGCCTGTAGTTCTTATTTAGGTGCCTAAAGTCTGCCTCACAAGCTCTTTCAAACAAAACAAGGTCTGGGTGTAAAACTGGGTTAAACACACTGGGCAATTTAAGATTACTAGTTTGTTGTAATAAAGGGGTAGGAAACAAAATATCTAAATTCAATTTACTCACAAAGCTTTTTAAGTCTAATATAGTTTTAGTTAAGTTAAAGTTATGACTAGGCACAAAGGTATTACCAAAAGCTAGAAGGTCTATTAAGTCCTGGTCTAGTGTAATACTAGAAAAGTTATAAATTTTAAAGTGCCCCCTGCTATTAAAGATGATTTTTAAATTGTTGTCATCAAGTAAATCAAAGTCATTGCTGAAACTTAATTCTAATGCTTGTTCCAATTCCTGTTCTTGCGATTGAACTGGCGATTGTTGTTGTGGTGAACTAAAAAATTGCTGTTGTTACTATTAAATTGGTCAATGTCTCCTTCTCGTTGATTGTGCAAAGTGTGATTAAAGTTATTGTTTCTATTTGCTTTTATTCTGTTGCTCCGTCTGGGACCCTGGACAAGTTCAGTGTCATGTTCTTCCAAAATGTTGTCTAGATTAGAAATACTGTGTTGACCAGGGACTTCTCTGTTACTGGTAGACGCAGCATGAATACCCAAAGTGTCAGTACAAAACCTAGGTAATATCAGCCTAGGATAAGCTTTTTCTTGCTGGTACAAAAGTCTGTCCCTACTCAGTTTTTTGGATTTATTATCCTTAAGTTTGACTAGTAAAGCATCTATGCTATTAAATATACGGGTGTAGTCATATTTATATCTGATAAAATCAAGGTCCAGTATTTAAATCACTTTTGGCGCTACTTTGTATCACTCTGAAGAAGCTACTGAAGTATCAATAGCGAAAACGCTGTAACTTTTATCTTTGTTTTAGTTTAATAAATTTGTATTAAGAAAAAGAATACTACTATTGCCTTGGTCTCCCTCGTCTCTGGATAACCGTGCCTTTGGATTTTCTTTAGGTTTTTTTGGATTTACAAGTTTGTTAGTTTCTTCTTATGGCTACGGGAGGTCCAGATAGCCCAGGGAGTCCAAACATCTTGGGTTTTACCAACCCTACCGGCTCTTCAGACAATTGCGACATGTCGGCACTATTTTTGATCATTTCACAGCGCCTTGACTCTCTCAACAAACGTTTGGACTCTTTGGACGAAAGAATTTCTAATGGTCCGGTCCAACCACAGAGGGGTAAAGCTCCTTTACAGCAAGGTGAACTTCCGCCTTCTAATGGCTCCAGTTTATTTACGATACCAGCAGGGCAATCTGTACCATCTAATTCAGCTTTTAAAATTACAATACCTGCTTCCGCTAATGTAAACCAGACATTTACTTTGGGCAATATTACAGCAGCATCTCAAGACCCAATAGATAACCCGAACTCAGTGCTTATTGGAGTTCCTATACTTCATGAATGGATTGGAGAAATGGATACATTCACTTTTACTCAACAGAAGTTACAGGAACCACCGGCAATGAGAACGGGCGTTTCTACTACGAGAACTAACAACATAGCGGATAATTTAAAGGTACTAGACTATAAACTTGTAAAACTTAAAAAACTACAATTGGAGGTGTGCTATTTCAAACAATGTTTACAAGACAACACTATACCTAAAGGTCTTCGTAGTAATTTTGCCCCTACAGGGTTATTTGTGGATGCAGCATTTTTAACTGAGTTAAAGACTCTGTTTGATAAACAAGGGACACAGTTACTTGAACTCATGATTAAACACTACTCACTGTGCATAACAACTCTCACAGCGGAGATTAATCAGTTGGATAAGTTGATTAAACTGGACCTTGATTTTATCAGATATAAATATGACTACACCCATATATTTAATAGCATAGATGCTTTACTAGTCAAACTTAAGGATAATAAATCCAAAAAAACTGAGTAGGGACAGACTTTTGTACCAGCAAGAAAAAGCTTATCCTAGGCTGATATTACCTAGGTTTTGTACTGACACTTTGGGTATTCATGCTGCATCTACCAGTAACGGAGAAGTCCCTGGTCAACACAGTATTTCTAATCTAGACAACATTTTGGAAGAACATGACACTGAACTTGTCCAGGGTCCCAGACGGAGCAACAGAATAAAAGCAAATAGAAACAATAACTTTAATCACACTTTGCACAATCAACGAGAAGGAGACATTGACCAATTTAATAGTAACAACAGCAATTTTTTAGGTCACCACAACAACAATCGCCAGTTCAATCGCAAGAACAGGAACTGGAACAAGCATTAGAATTAAGTTTCAACAATGACTTTGATTTACTTGATGACAACAATTTAAAAATCATCTTTAATAGCAGGGGGGACTTTAAAATTTATAACTTTTCTAGTATTACACTAGACCAGGACTTAATAGACCTTGTAGCTTTTGGTAATACCTTTGTGCCTAGTCATAACTTTAACTTAACTAAAACTATATTAGACTTAACAAGCTTTGTGCGTAAATTGAATTTAGATATTTTGTTTCCTACCCCTTTATTACAACAAACTAGTAATCTTAAATTGCCCAGTGTGTTTAACCCAGTTTTACACCCAGACCTTGTTTTGTTTGAAAGAGCTTGTGAGGCAGACTTTAGGCACCTAAATAAGAACTACAGGCTTTATTCAGGGTTTAAGAAGGATAACACGTCTAAGGAACAAATGTCCCTGTTGAACAACCTCTGTAGTTTGCCAGTTAGAGTATTGAAACCAGATAAAGGGGGTGGTCTAGTAATCTTTGATAATAATGATTACAAAGACAAAATGGCATCTGTTTTAAACAACTCAGCATACACCCCATCATCTAAAAATGAAATGAACACAGTTTACTCTAGAAACAGGGGTTACTTCAGAGACTTATTCCTTTCTGGCAAAATTGACTTAGACACCTACCATTACATTGACATCACGTTCCCCAATGTTCCTGTGATTTTTGGGATTCCCAAAATTCACAAGAATTTATATAACCCTCCTATGAGAGCCTTGGTGGATGGTAGGTTATCTATGACTCATCCCTGTGCACGTCTGGTGGATAAAATTTTGAGTAAATACCTGAAACTCATTCCTCGTATCTGTAAAGATTCCTGGTCATTCCTTCGTGATATTAATAATATTACATTCGACCAAGCTTGCAACTTCCTCACTATAGATGTCGTCGATCTCTACACCTCTATTCCACACATTGAGGCTATAGAGTGGGTAGGTAATACACTTGCTGACCTGGGTGCCCCACCGGTCGAGATTGATACTGTCTCTGAGTTATTAGACATTATTTTATCATCTAATTTCTTCATTTTCGACCAACAATATTACCTTCAAACACAAGGTATAGCTATGGGGTCACCATGTGGCACCAGTGTAGCAAATGCTTTTGTTGCACATTGGGAAAAACAATTCATCTTACACAATAATGATTTTAATCACCAGGTCATGTATTACACCAGATAGCTGGACGACATCTTTATTCTATTTAAAGGAAATATTGGGGAAGCTGCAGCTTTGGTAGAATATATGAACAGTACCACTAGTTTTTTTAAGTTTACTTATCAGCTTTCGACAACAGGAATTGACTACTTGGATGTCAAGCTCGAAAAGGACATTATAAGAGGCTTATTTCTGTCATCTATTTATAGGAAGCCAACTTATTGTAATTCATTTCTTCATTTTTCAAGCTTGCATCCTTATAAACAAAAACGATCAATAGTGAAAGGACAGCTTATCAGGGCCGCCAAAATGTGTAGCACAACTGAAAGCTTTGAAGAAGAATGCCTCACATTGTCTGGAATGTTTTCTAGCCGTGATTATCCTGATTCATTAATAATAGAATTAACACATGAAGTGAGAAACAAAAGAGACTCAGGTTTATATGCCCCTTTGTTAAACAACAGTGTCTTAAACACAAATGACGTCCTAGACACCTTAGAGACTTGCTCCAGTATGACTGAAAATAGTGACAGCATTAATAGAACTGATGTGAGTCCTAAGTTCATTACCAGTTTCATTACTACTTTTAATAATGATTCTACCTTAATACGGTCTATTCTTTATAAGAACTGGTATTTTATTACCAGTAACTCTCAACTTTTTGAGAAATTAGGTAGTAACCCATTAATAGTTTACAGGAGAGGCAATAACATGAAAAGTCTCCTAGAGAGAAATAACAACAGTGACTCATTTTCTAAATGCAAGGGTACCTTTATATGTAGTCACTGTAACTGGTGTAAATATTTAAAGACAGGTTCAACATTTCAAATCAGGGGTAGAAAATATAACATCTATCACAAAATGAATTGTGACACCAGATCAATAGTCTATTTAGCTTTTTGTGATTGTTGTTCAGCATACTATGTTGGTAAAACGGATCAAAAGTTTAAAGATAGAATTTACCAGCATTGTTATGCTATTAGAAAAAGGGAAATTGATAATGCTTTAGCTAAGCATAATATTAACTATGAGGGGCACAACTTTCATTTTATGGCTATAGACCATGTTCCCCACAATATCAGGGGAGGCCCTAGTGCACTGATTCTAGAAACTAAGGAACTTGAATGGCAAATAAAACTAGAGGCATTTAACAGTCCTGGTTTAAATGAACAGTGTAACATCTCCTGCCTTTTGAAACTTAAAAGTTATATGAGATGACCATTTGCTGTACTGGAATAGCGCTTAATAATAACTTTTAATTTTTAATCTTATTTTAATCTTATTTTTTTCTTCTTTTAATTTATGTTTCCATATATCTACACAATTATAAAATTTGTCATAATATATTTATATATTTAATTGGTTAATAGATATATTATTGGGTACCTGATTTCTACTTCAAACAGACTATTTCAAACAAATTGCTTAAGATTTTTTTAGATTATAGTAATAGAAATCTAATAATTAAATGTAGACCCAGGCATTATTATAACATTTACAAATACTTATATGTTTGGTGACTGTTATGTTTCCAACTTATCCATTGGTGTTCTATAATAGTTGGTAACAATGTGACCATTGTATTCATTAATAGTCAGTACAGGTTTAGTAAACTGATATATACATGCACAATTTTTCTACAACCTGTATAAATATTAAGGCTCTTTTAGAACTGCAACAATGTTATAGCCTTAAAGTATTTTATTTAATGGAATTTTATGCTGTGATAGATAGTTTTTTAAAAGGGAAGTTACGTTTGCAGGTGTGACATTACATCAAAGTATTTAAATCACTTTTGGCGCTACTTTGTATCACTCTGAAGAAGCTACTGAAGTATCAGTAGCGAAAACGCTGTAACTTTTATCTTTGTTTTAGTTTAATAAATTTGCGTTAAGAAAAAGAATACTACTATTGCCTTGGTCTCCCTCGTCTCTGGATAACCGTGCCTTTGGATCTATTTATAATAAATACCAGAGTTTAAATCACAGGAAATATTAAAATAACACAGATGAACAGATTCATACAGATACAGGAATGCAGTACTTAACTAATCTCACTGTATTTTTCTGACTGATCTAAAGAATTACTATTCCCTGGTCACTTACTAGAGAAAGGTAAGATAATGTAGGTGAGGGGTCCTTCTTCAACAGGTACCAAAACCAGACTGCTCTGAGACTTTAGTCTCATCTATTTATTTATTTAACATTTGTTAACTAGGAAAATTCAACATGGAACAAAGCCAATTTTCAGCAGAGGCCCGGGGAGAAATGCTCAGGATGCATGCCTTTGTAACATGGGAGGAAACCAGAGCACCCAGAGGAAACCCGCATAAATGTAGGGTGGACATGCAGACTCCACACAGAAGGCACCCCAGCCGAGAATCGAACTGGAGAACCTCTTGCTGTGAGATGACAACAATTATCTCTTGGCTAGTGGGGGCTGGTTCTTTTGTGTTGTTGTAAAAAAAAAAAAAAGTTTCTGTCTTTTGCACACAGTGCAGACTAGAGAAGTTGTGACTGCAGCTGAGCTACAAAATATAAGTATCATCTTGATTTTTTTTTGATTATTTTTACAGATTACTGTTTTTACAATTTAATATATATAAAGCACTTTGTCTATTCAGTATCTTCACAAATCCTTATCTGTTTAAAAACTTTCATTTGTCTCTAGTGCTTGCTGTCTGGTAGGCTATTGTGTAAACTGAAACATCTCCTCTGTAATTATCTCTTGGCTAGTGGGGCTGGTTCTTTTGTGTTCTTGTAAAAAAAAAAAAAGTTTCTGTCTTTTGCACACAGTGCAGACTAGAGAAGTTGTGACTGCAGCTGAGCTACAAAATATAAGTATCATCTTGATTTTTTTTTTGATTATTTTTACAGATTACTGTTTTTACAATTTAATATATATAAAGCACTTTGTCTATTCAGTATCTTCACAAATCCTTATCTGTTTAAAAACTTTCATTTGTCTCTAGTGCTTGCTGTCTGGTAGGCTATTGTGTAAACTGAAACATCTCCTCTGTGTAATTATCTCTTGGCTAGTGGGGGCTGGTTCTTTTGTGTTCTTGTAAAAAAAAAAAAAAAAAAAGTTTCTGTCTTTTGCACACAGTGCAGACTAGATAAGTTGTGACTGCAGCTGAGCTACAAAATATAAGTATCATCTTGATTTTTTATTATTTTTACAGATTACTGTTTTTACAATTTAATATATATAAAGCACTTTGTCTATTCAGTATCTTCACAAATCCTTATCTGTTTAAAAACTTTCATTTGTCTCTGTAGTGCTTGCTGTCTTGTAGGCTATTTTGTCCCACCCTCCCTCCCTGTTGGTGTCTTGCTGTTATACTTGGTGGCTTTGCAGTTGCCCACCCCTACTGTAACACACCTCCCAGTCTAGTGTCATTAGCTCATTCTGCTTAATACAGAGAGAAGATTTGATAAGGCCTTCTGTTCCTCCTTTTTCCCTTTCAAAAAGTAAAACAAAACTTTTTTTTTTCTCTTTCGCCTGAACCTTTTTGTGTTCTGACTGTCCTTCTCAAACATTTTGGAAATATACAGTATATTTCAGAGCATTTGTTATAACTGTATTTGCTATAACTGATTTAAGTATTTTTTTCTGGTTTTTTGATTATTTACTGCTTAGCGACTGCATTTTAGCCTGTTTATACAGCTCTGCATTCTATTTAAACTGTTTTTGTGTTGATTAACTGTTTTGCACTTTTAAAAAGTTAGTTGTTGCTTAATTTTACCTGTAGGCTAACACACTCAAGTGCGCTAGCCGCTTAAAAGCATTTATAGCATTTACTGTCTGTTTTCCTCTGTTTTCTGCAAAAAGAAAGAAAAAAAATTTTGTTTTCCGCCTTACTGAACTAGAATAGTCCAGTCTTCAGAGTTTGCTGATCTCTGGGCTTTGTCTTGGTTCCTGTGCTATTCCATATCCTTATTTGGATAAAAGGAAGCGTCTTTGTTCACCAGTGGGAGTGGGGAGCACTGAGCGGCCTATTTGTCCCTAGAGGAGTGGTTTCCAGCCAGAAACTTGTAGTCTATTGGCCATTTTGGGTCAATTCCTAGCTCTTTTCAGCCCCCTGCAATAAAGCCCGCTTTAGCGTGCTTTTTCGCTTGTATTCAACTCAGCACAGCTCCTCGTGGTGTACTGCAGAGTTCTACAAGCAGCAGAGAGCAAAAGAGTGATTTTTTCCTGATTTAAGTATTTTTTTCTGGCTTTTTGATTATTTACTGCTTAGCGACTGCTTTTTCACCTGTTTATACAGCTCTGCATTCTATTTAAACTGTTTTTGTGTTGAGTAACTGTTTTGCACTTTTAAAAAGTTATTTGTTGCTTAATTTTACTTGTAGGCTAACACACTCAAGTGCTAGCCGTTTAAAAGCATTTATAGCATTTACTGTCTGTTTTTCTTCTGTTTTCTGCAAAAGAAAAAACAAAAACAAAAAAAATCTTGTTTTCCGCTTTACTGAACTAGAATAGTCCAGTCTTCAGAGTTTGCTGACCTCTGGGCTTTGTCTTGGTTCCTGTGCTATTCCATATCCTTATTTGGATAAAGGAAGCGTCTTTGTTCACCAGTGGGAGTGGGGATCACTGAGCGGCCTGTTTGTCCCTAGAGGAGTGGTTCCAGCCAGAAACTTGTAGTCTATTGGCCATTTTGGGTCAATTCCTAGCTCTTTTCAGCCCCTGTAATAAAGCCCGCTTTAGCGCTTTTTCGCTTGTATTCAACTCAGCACAGCTCCTCGTGGTGTCCTGCAGATTTCTACAAGCAGCAAAGAGCAAAAGAGTGACTTTTTCCTGATTTAAGTATTTTTTCTGGCTTTTTGATTATTTACTGCTTAGCGACTGCATTTTCGCCTGTTTATACAGCTCTGCATTCTATTTAAACTGTTTTTGTGTTGATTAACTGTTTTGCACTTTTAAAAAAGTTATTTGTTGCTTAATTTTACCTGTAGGCTAACACACTCAAGTGCGCTAGCCGTTTAAAAGCATTTATAGCATTTATTGTCTGTTTTTCCTCTGTTTTCTGTATAAAAAAAAAAAAAAAAAAAAATCTTGTTTTCCCACCTTACTGAACTAGAATAGTCCAGTCTTCAGAGTTTGCTGATCTCTGGGCTTTGGCTTGGTTCCTGTGCTATTCCATATCCTTATTTGGATAAAGGGAAGCTTCTTTGTTCACCAGTGGGAGTGGGGAGCACTGAGCAGCCTATTTGTCCCTAGAGCAGTGGTTCCAGCCAGAAACTTGTAGTCTATTGGCCATTTTGGGTCAATTCCTAGGTCTTTTCAACCCCCTGCTATAAAGCCCACTTTAGCGCGCTTTGGCGTGATTTAGCGCGGAGTTGCCCATAGAGCACCATCGGGCAGCGCCCGGTTAAACAAGGTTAAACTATTTCTGGCTCCGTAAAGTCTGCTCTTCAATTTTTCCCTTAGAACTACTCTACTTGCAATCTAAACAGTCTATTCTCTATCTCAATAGCTCAGCACTTGCTCCTAAAGCATTTTTATATAGGTAAAGTACTTGTATACTAAACAAAGTACTACATTAGCCTAGAATCCGTTTGATGACCCATTTCCCTATAGGTCCCTTCTGACTCAGTTACACAGCAAACTTTTTCACTTTTTCTAGCATGTCCAAGGGTCAGTTGCTAGCATCCTCTCCTGTTCAGCTGGTGAATCTGGGCATCTTGAGGCAATGTTACAATTGCCTCATGTACACAGACAACCCACTCCTTCTCCCACAAAACACAAATACATGTGAGAGATGCAACTATATAGCCAAACTGGAGGCTGAGCTCTCTCAACTCAGGACTGGCAAGACCAGACAGGAGGAGAAGGAAACCACGCACACCACAAACCCAGTTTCACATAGAACTATCACAACTGCAAAACAAACACATAAACACACAAAGACATACTCGGAGGCACTGATCAAAAATCTACCAAAACTACAGAGGCCTCCAAAGCAGACACCCAAGCAACTGCCACCTCAAGACATAAGACATGCAACACATAGTTCTCAAAGTCAGTGTGCTAAACAGTCACAGCCCTTAAGGCCAAACACAATGCCAGACACACTTGTTATAGGTGACTCCATAGTCAGACACACTGACGTCCCACTCACCAGACTGAACAAGGAAAAGATCACAGTTAGCTGCCTGTCAGGCGCTAGAATCCGCCACATAACACAAGCACTCAGGTCACTCCACAGCAAGTACAAGTATGACTCAGTCATTGTCCATGCCGGTGTGAACGACCTGAGACGTACCTCCCTGGACTACATGAAAAGAGACATAGAGGAGCTCTCAGATTATGTAGCCCAGGCCGGTATGACCCTGACCCTGAGCAGTATCCTACCCTCACCAAGAATGATGCCACAATGCAGAGACAAAATGATCAGCTTTAATAATTGGCTTAATTACTGGTGTCATTCTAAGGGGATCCAATGTCTGTCTGCCTGGGATGACATGCTTGACAAGCCACGCTGCTTCGCAAGGGACGGCTTGTACCTATCACCCCTGGGCTTCCGGATATTGGCAAAGGCTCTTGCCACCCCCATAGTGCCTTTTTTAGGCAAGGCTCAAATGATAAACCTACCGCCCTAGAAAACAAAAATGGAGAAAAACTAAGGGTAATACTGCTCAATGCCAGAAGTCTAAACCTCAAGATGCACGCCCTTGAAGCCCTCCTCAGTATGGAGAACATCGATGTTTGTGCTGTGACTGAAACCTGGTTCAAGGCTCCTGAGAGCACCCCAGCACTATCAGGTTATACCTCATATCATGTGTTCCAGCCCCAAAATCCGGACCGAACTACAAAAGGAGGGGGAGTATCCATATTCATAAATGATACCCACACCTCCAGGTTAGTGGCAACGCAGGTGCAATTAACCATAGGTAAAACTGCCCTACAGTTTGTAACATGCTACAGACCACCTTCTCAAACTCAGGAAACCCACACAGCTTTCCTGAAGACACTGGAGAGTATAAATGTCTCTCCAAACACCATCATATTGGGTGACTTCAACTACCCAAACATAGACTGGGAACATTACTCAAGCCCCAACACCTTAGCCCAAAGGTTCCTTGAGTTCATAAACTCAAATGCTATGGAACAACTAGTCACCATTCCCACAAGAGGAGAAAATATACTAGACCTGATCATCACAAACATGGGGACAAAATGCTCCACACCGGAAGTATATCCCTCATTGGTGAGATCAGACAATAAATTAATCTCACTGGAGATCCACATCCCGCCCCAACCCCCAGCAAAAAAGACCACAGTGAAGAACTTCTCAAAAGCAAACTTCACACTTCTTAAGACTGGAGTGGTATCCTTCAAGGCCCCCGAGCCAGTGGAAACCACAACCCACACTGCTGAAACCCTTACAAATGCCTTCTACGAGCACCTCCAGGAATGTATGGATCAAGCAATCCCTAATAAAATCAAGACCTTTTCCACCAAAGGCAGGCGCCCGGTCTGGTGGACTCCAGCCATAAACAAACTCTACAACAAGAGGAGAAAGCTACTACATGACAGAGAAAATCCTAAATGGGAAGGCATCTCTGATCAATACTAGCAAAAAACTACGATCACTCATAAAATCATCCAAGGCCAACTTTGAGAGAAAAATCGCTAATGACACAAAAGACAGTCATAAAGCCTTCTTTAGCTATGTTAGAAACCTGTGTGGAAACTCCCAGATATGCTCAGAATTAGTCCAAAATGATAAAAAATCACTGAACCCACAGACATTGCCAACATACTGGCAGACAGGTTCAGTGCAAATTTCTCCTCCCTCCCCCAAAGGAGAAATATCTATCCCACCAGAGTCTAGCCTCCCAAACATCTCAGATGCCCAGGTGAGAGCTGCTCTCTCTAAAGCAAAAAACACAGCATCAATGGGACCGGACGGTGTCCCCGGCTGTGTGCTACGAACTCAATGAGGAACTAAACCCACACATAAGGCTGCTGTTTAATCTTAGCCTTACTACAGGATACGCACCCAAAGAATGGCGACGGCAACTGTGGTCCCACTCCACAAAGGCGGTGCTTCTACGGACATCGAAATTACCGCCCCATAAGCTTGACGAGCCTTGTCTGCAAAGCTATGGAGAGGATCATAATGGAACTCATAAATAAAGACATTGCGGACCTACAGACACTGGATCCTACCCAATTTGGCTTTGTCAAGGGCAGATCCTGCCTCTTGAACTTGGTCGACTTTTTCGAAACAGTCACTAAGGCCATTGATGAGGGTAAGGCAGTTCACACAGCCTACCTTGACCTAGCAAAAGCATTCGACACAATACCCCACTCGGGCATCATAGAAAAGCTCACCAGCTTAGATGTAAACCCATATGTCACAAGATGGGTTGCAAACTGGCTCAAGGACAGAACACACAGGGTTAGAGTTGCTGGTGCCATGTCAGACTCTAAGCCGGTCATGAGCAGTGTCCCACAGGGCTCAGTCCTGGGCCCCCTCTTGTTCGGCATTTATTTTTCTGAAGTGCAGGCAAACATAGGGGGATTGTGGCTGACAAAATTTGCAGATGACTGCAAACTGGGCACCATAATTGACACTCCATCAGACACAGACATCCTCCAGAAAGGTCTCATAGAAATGGATAACTGGTGCCAGAGCCATGGCCTTAAGCTAAATGCCAAAAATGTATAGTCATACCCTTTGGGAAAAACAAGGTAACCCTAATTACCACATAGGTGGTAATTCATTAAACACAGAAGAAGTTATCAGGGACCTGGGGACCCAAGTTGACAGTAACCTCTCTTTGACACTCACATTGCCAAAGTGGTTAGGAAGACCTTCTACATTGCCCACCTGATCATGAAGGATTCACATCCAGATCAGGAGAGGTCATTGTACCCTGTACTCTTCACTTATCAGACCAATGATTGAGTACAACGCCCCATTCGAATGTACCTTACCCGACACCTGCAGCAGTTGGAAAGACCCCAAAGTTCCTCACCAAAAGGATAAAGGGGCTCAAACATATGTCATACGATGCCCGACTGAAGAAACTCCAGCTCTATTCAGTCGCATACCGTCTGCTCAGAGGTGATCTGTGCCTGACATACAAGGCCATGTCCAACCCGGAATTAATGGACATGCTCCACCTCAAAAATCCAAATCCACCAGAGCCACGAGAGCAAGAGACTTAAACCTCAACACGGATATAAATAGGACGTGCTGGAGGGACAGATTCATCACCCAGAGACTCCCTACACTGTGGAACAGAATCCCAGTCCATGTGAGGCAGAGCCCCTCACTGACTCTGTTCAAGAGAAATCTTGACGAGTGGATGGGAGATCGTAGGTTTACCCCGGGAATCATCTCTGTATCACTGCTGGACAGAGGCACAGCAAACTAATGGGTATAGTATTCTCATCCTAAGGGGTGGTGAAAGCCACACACACTCTGGCTAGGCTTATAAATGCCCTAGGGCATATAGCCTAGTATGAACCTATGAACCTATGAACCTATGAACTTACAGAATGACATCACATACACATCTGGTCATCTGTCTGCTGGTTCCTATACTACCCCCATTACTGAAAACTGAACCAGAATCTCACACATGTGTGTTACAATACACACAATAGAGCTTTACTAAGATCTCTTGCAGCTTCTGGAAGTCATAAAACAATAAAACACTTCCACTCTTCCTACAGGGGCTAATAAACCATTCACTGGCCCAAATATTTCGTCTCTGGCTGCAATCAGAACTGTAAGATACAATCTTTATGGCCTAAATTAAGTAATTTAATTTCATACTATTTTCAAAGTTAGCTGGAGCTGAGCTTAACTTCTCTTCCAGTATCCTCTTTTACAATATTAATTTCAATGATTATAATACAGTCTGGCATACAATTATATTTCTTTTTCTGTCCAGCAGGACACACTGTTGGTATTTTTTAGCACAAGAGGCTTTACAAATACATTTTTCAACAGAAGTGTCTGCACAAATCAGTTTGCTATACAAATGACATATAATTCTTTACAAAATTCCAGGTAACTGTTCTGGCATATGTTACACATCCACTGCCGTACTTCTCCTGGCATAGCTGGCAAAACTTCACATTGTCACACGTTTACAGTACTTCTCAATTACATGCACGTTGTAATGTTTGCACAGTTTCCAATTTAACCTTTACAATACAGACTGTCAGCCATATGTATATCACAGCCAGCAACAAGATGTGAAACTGTTTCTATTTCTAGACCAGACAAATTACATTTGCCTGCATCTCCCAGTCTATCGATTTTTGAACTAACACATACATAGTATTCCCATTCCTGGGCTGCCATTATTAATATTTCATCTTCTAGTTTAAGTTTTCCTCTCCTTAACTCTTCATGCATCAAATCTTTGCCAACAAGTGATAGCCCCAGTAGTTCTCTATAATTGCAAATATAATTTTGAGCTTTCCAGTTTTCTTTTCCCTTCTTTTCTGGTCATAAGTTCTAAATGTTTTCTCTTTTTTTAGCACTTTCTGCTAATGAGAATAAGGATGTCAACTTAGAATATATTTCTATATGGCTTAGAACTTTTACTACTTTCCTTTTTGATGGTCTAAACATATATAGATATATATTTTTCTATGGCTACAGGTCAACATTGCAAATGTTCATATGAGCAAATGCAAATGCTTTTTGAATCTGTAAACAAGAGCAAATCCTCATATGGGTGAATGTTCTTCTCTGTGGTGTTTTTGACGGTGGCCTATTGTGTAATACTGCAGTGCAGGTGGTAAGTTACTCATATGTATATTTTTCAGCTATACACAAACAGATATGTTCAATAATAGATATGTTCAATAATAACATAGCTAACTCTCTACCTTATCAAAAGCCTCAGTTGTCAAAATGAACATACTGCCTAAACTCCTATAATGTTTGAAGCATCTATATCATGTAATCGACAGATTAGATTGTCAAATGTTTAAACATCAACACCTAAGCGTCGAAACCTTACAATATCGAATGGTCACATACGTGAATTCTTTCCTCGGGAAAGAACTCACTAGGCCGTCCAGAAACAAAATAAACAAGAAAACCCAAACATAGTGGGGGGCTTTGCACCCCACAACCCCCTAACTAAATATATCACCTCCAAGATTGCTCTACATTGAGGAAAGGGGGAACTTATATATATATATATATATATATATATATATATATATATATATATATATATATATATATATACACACATATATATATATATGTGTGTGTGTGTGTGTGTGTGTGTGTGTGTGTGTGTGTGTGTGTGTGTGTGTGTGTGTGTGTGTGTGTGTGTGTGTGTGTGTGTGTGTGTGTGTGTATATATATATATATATATATATATATATATATATATATATATTCATATATCATTATATATCATTTTATATATATTATATATATATATATATATATATATATATATATATATATATATATGTATACCAGATGGCTTAGTGGTTAAGGTCTTCGCCTCCCATGCACAAGGAACAAGGTTCAATCCTGACCTCCGACCAATGCTTGTTTGGAATTTGCATGTTCTCCCTGTGTCTCTGTGGGGTTTCTCCCATGTCCGAAAAACATGCTGAGTGTTTCCATCTCAAACTCACCAATGAATGCAGCTGTGGGCAGCAGCACAGACTCTACATGGTGCCCTATAGGGGGAAAAGTTGTACAAACCAACCACTTTGGGCATCTACCGTGGTGCACAGTATCCTTAAGATAGGAGAACATGGATCACAGACTGCATGCCATGGCAGAGCTAGCCACTTGTTGGTGTAAAATATGGCTCTAGGTGATTCGGTCATGTTGACTAATGTCGCCAAAAATTGGCATAGGCATGGGCAGTTAACGGTGATGAGTGGGTTGAGGACCCGGCCTACTCTGACCCACGCCAGGGACCCTTGCTAGTATATGTGCCCCTATTGGCCAGTGTGTGCCCACCATAAACCCCAGCATCTTGGTTCAATAAGCTACTGGCTGTTGCCTAGCCTGGATTACCTGGGATAGCTCTGCTGAGTGAAAGCTGGAAGTAAAACCAATCAACCTGCCAAACATAAATTGGGAATTGCTGTGCTTAATGTAGGTTCACTGACAGGATGCAGCTTATAAGTGGATGACATGATGATACAGAGGAGGCTGGACATCCTATGTATCCAAGAGATGAGATAGAAGGGCAGTGCAGCAAAGCCACTTGGCTTGGGATCCAGAGTCTACTACTCAAGTGGAGGACAGGCTAGAAATGGTGTAGGAATTGTGGTGAGAACGAGGCTTCAGAAGGCAGTAAAGGATATCATCAGAATTAATGACAGACTCATGGCAGTCAGACTCCAGTGTCATGATAGGGCAGTATTCATAATCTCAGCCTATGCCCCACAGCAGGGCTGTGATAGTGAGGAAAAAAGTGCATTCAGACAGCATAAGGCAGGACAACATGAATTGATGTTGATAATGGGTGACTAGAATGCACATATCGGGACAGACAGAACAGGATATGAGGACTGCCTGGGTTGACATGGGTGGGGCAACAGGAATAAAGAAGTAGAAGCCATTCTAGACTTCTGCCTGGCAAATGGCTTGATAGTAGCCAATACATGGTTCAGAAAGAGAAACAGTCACAAGATCACATACAAGAGTAGTCAACATGCAACTCAAGTAGACTTCATCCTAGTAAGCAAAAAGCACTGAAAGAATCAATGATTGCAAAGTCATCCCCAGTGAAACAGTCAGCCCACAGCATAAACCACCAGTTGCTACAATCAGCTGCAAGCAGTGGTCAGAGAAGGTTCTAAGGTCAGCAGAGACCAGGCTGAAGACCTGGAGGTTGACTGGAAAGAAAGTGCAATAGTTCAAGGAATTACTCAGGGCTCTAGCTCCCCAAGAAGAGGAGGAAATAGGTGGAGATGAAGAAGAATGGCAGCACCTAAAAACAACAGAAAAGATATGTGGTGAGCCAGGTATGGAAATAAGGTACATAAGGAAAGCTGGTGGTGGAATGCAGAAGTTCAGGAAGTCATCGAAAGAAGGAGTGCAGGAAGAAATTGGAGATAGAAAAGACTGACAAGGCTATGGAGGACTACTGGTAGGCTAAAAAAGAATCTAAGAAAGAAGTTGCAATAGCAAGGAATAGGGCATCAGATGCACTGTGCCAACTTCTGGAAAAAGACTCAGTAAGGGGCACAAAAAAGCTATATCAGGTTACAAGGCAAAGACAGAAAGATAGAGACGATAGACACCCTTCATAAGGGATGCCAGCAACAACCTGCTCACCTGTCCAGAGGACAAGGCAGATGGACGGAGTATTTCCAGCAGCTTCTGAATGAAGAAAACTCCACAGAAGCTGTACTGCCCCAGAAACAGCCTACGATGAGAGAAGAAGAGGAGCCCACCCAAGAAGAAGTAAGAACAGCACTAAGGAAGATGAAGTCAGGGAATGCAGCAGGCTCAGATGAGGTCACAGCAGATATGATAAGGTGCTGGGTGAGATACGGGAGAAATGGCTCCTGAGGGTACTAATAGCAGTGTGGAGAGAAAGGCGTATCCCAGATGACGAGAATAAGCATAATTGTGCCAGTGTACAAGAACAAAGGGGACATCCACGTGTGGGCAGTACAGAGGCTTCAAACTCCTATCACATTGCATGAAAGTTCTGGAGAGGGTGATTGATAAATGGATACGCAGAGTAGTATAATGTAAGATGGGAGATGAGCAGTTTGGATTTAGATCAGGATGCAGCACAAATGACCCAATGTTTGCATTGAGACAGATACTTGAGAAGAAGCTAGAGATGAAGAGAGAGTCCAAATGGGTATTCCTAGACTTGGAGAAAGCATATGACAAGGTCCCAAGAAAGCTGATCTGGGCAGTACTGTGGTGGTTTGAAGTCCCAGAAACATTGGTAGAATTAGTGCAAGCTATGTACAAGGACCCAATGACTCTCAAGTACGAACAGTGTTTGGCCTCACAGAGGGGTTGTCAGTGGGAGTGGGTGTACATTAGGGTTCAGCTCTGAGCCCACTGCTGTTCATACTGGTGATGGACTACATTAGCAAACAGGTTGGAGGGGACGGATCAACAAAGCTACTGTATGCAGACGATGTGGCAGTACAGGCAGACTCTGATCTAGAATTTCAGCAAAGGATAGGAGAATGGAATGCAAATCTGAAGGTGCATGGGATGCAACTAAGTACAGATAAGATGGTGGTAATGGCAGCAAATTGGGGAAATCAGAAGAAGCTAAGAATAGAGATAGAAGGGAAGACAGTGGAACAGGTAAACAGCTTCAAGTATATGGGAGGGGTGGTTGAGGAAAAGGGTAGTCTGAATGAAGAGGTCAAAGCTAGAATCAGAGGAGCTGCAGCCAACTGGCATAGAGTATCAGGTGTAGTCTATGACAGAAGAATGCCAAAGAAGCTGAAAAGTAAGGTGTAAAAGACAGTGGTGTAACCAGTACTACTGTATGGTACAGAAACCTGGGCAGTAAAGGCAGAACAGTTGAAGAAGCTAGAGGTGATGGAAATGAAGAGCCTGAGAAAGGTGGTAGGATGCACACTGTGGGACAGACGAAGAAATGAAGACAAAAGCGCAGAAGCCAAAGTAGCTCCAGTTGCAGAAAAGATCAAAGGGAACAGATTACGGTGGTTTGGGCACATGTGTAGAAAAGCAGAAGACAATCTGGTGAGGAAGATTTGGGACAGATAGGAAGAAGGTAAGAGATAGCAAGAATGTCCAGCAAAAAGGTGGATGGATTGTGTGAAAGAAGATCTTCTACAGTCAGGCATGAGTGTTGAAGAAGACAGGAATGTGGCACTAAATCGAGAGAGTTGGCAACAGTTAACATGATACCCCGATCCCATGTAGAAAAATGGGAAAAAGGGGGCTGATGATGATGATGATGATATATATATATATATATATATATATATATATATGAGTATATGATTATACTTCCCTTCCTTGAACATCTATTCCATTGAGCCTCATTACATCAGCTCTCAACACCATACAGTCAATAAAATATAAGTAAGTAAAAACAGGAAAACATTTTGTTACAGGGAGGCAATTCCCCCTGCACCCCTACATCCTCACTACATTAACTATACCAAACCTGAGATTGCACAATAGTGGGGAAAAAGAGAAATTGCTCTTCCCCACTATTTCACAATTTGAGACATAAAAACTACCAAATCATTAAGAAACATTTCAGTGAAAGAGGAATTCTACCAAAAGAACAGTGAATTACTGTTTTGATGAAGCAAACCTGTGACAAACACAATTGCACTCATGCCAAAGCTCTAAGTTGGAACAGGGAGGGAAGGCTAGTTTGCAAACTGAAATTTATTTCTAAGTATCAAGGTAGTTTTCAATATTAGTTGAACCTTCTGAAATACTCCTACGTTTTACTCTCATACGTTTGTGCTGTCCTGCTGGCAATTCATCCTCTTCCCAGATATTTGTGCACTTCTAGTTCAATTTCTTTTATATCATATTCCTCACTGATCACCCTTTAAACTTAAAATTGCAAATCCCCTCCCTAAACCTAAATTCCTCTATCACTCCCTAAGCAGAAAACTTCCCTTTTCCTCCCAAAACGTAAACTCCCCCTTCCCACTCCCTAAACATTCAATTTCTTTTATATCATATTCCCACTGAACACTCTTTAAACTTAAAATTCTAAACCACCTCCCTAAACCTAAATTCCCCTATCACTCCCTAAGCATAAAATGTCCCTCCTGCTCCCAAAACTTAACCCCCCCTTCCCACTCCCTAAACATAAAACCTCTATTCGTACTCCTTAAAATCCCTCTCTAAACCTAAAACTCCATTCCCTAAACTGAAAGTCCCTTCCTTTTCCATGAACGTAAAATTCCTGTCCTGCTCACTAAATCTAAAATCTCCCTCCTCACTCTCTAAACCTAAAATAGTCCTCCTGCTGTCTAAGTCCAGTCTTCCCTGAAAAAATAACTGTGAATAAAAATATTTATTTTAAGTGATTTACAATAAATTCCTTCTTCAGTTCTCGGACTGGTGGAATTATGTTTGTGGTATCAATGCTTTTCTGCTGACCAGTCTGTTTTTTTCTCAGGGTTGCCTTCCTTATTACTGCAATCACAATTGTTTTTTAGTTAATTTTTGCACTAATTTCTTAGTTCCTAATCTTCCTCTTCTACTTCCTCCCCATGGCTGCTTGCCCAAACTCATATTCAAGTTCAAGCAACAGGAGCAGCCTGCCTGAGTTGCAAGATGCACAGATCCCTGGCTTCAAGACAGTGCTTTTCTAGCAGTTGAGATGCAAGTACCTGCAGAGCTACCAATATTATTTGTGTGTGTGTGTGTGTGTGTGTGTGTGTGTGTGTGTGTGTGTGTGTGTGTGTGTGTATACATATATATATATATATATATATATATATATATATATATATATATATATATATATATATATATATATATATATATACATACACATGTGTGTGTATCAGCAAACTGCAAATGCTCATAAGAACGAATACAGACAAAGTGATAATTTTACATTGAAATGTATATATAACTTCACCAAAAAACAGCACTCAGCATTCAGAAAATAGATTTTCCACAGTTCAATATCATTTAATGCATCCCAAAAAAATTAAAATAGAAGCAGTCTGGCTAGAAACCAAAATGATCGCAGACCTGTTTCGCCCACTGGCATCATCAGTGTAATACAAACACGTTCACTCTGAGAGCTTATAAGTGAGCAGTTTTAAAGCTACAGCAACCCCTACAACTCTCCAACATACAAAATTATTTTCACATATTAATCACATTAATACATGTTGCAGAAAATTGCTAATTCTGTTTAGACTACAAATTGAGACAAAATTCCATCAAGTCAGAATATCAGAATTACTAGCTACCATCAAATATTAATTAAACAGTATAAAAACACATACTAAATGTATTATATTTAAACCATCTCTATTATTTGATTAAACCTATTCTGCCAGTTTTCATTAATCCCTAGTTTACACATAGCACCTAAGTTAATAATCTACTTTCTTTTCTTCTGATCCAAAATTTTATATCTAGACAGATTGGATAACCCTTCACCTAGTACAACATCAATGCCAACAAAATGAAATGTGCAGAAGCATATTCTAGTTGGTGCTAATATAAAGCACTTCTAGTCTTTTTACAATTAGTATAACTCAAGTGAATCGCTATCCTTTGTTTAAAAGGTCTGGAAGTCTGACCAACATTGAAAGCTCCACACTGGCACTCTGCCATATACACAACCCATTCGGTGCTACAAGTGATTAGGTGTCTAATGTTATATAGTATACATACATACACACACACACACACACACACACACACATACATATATATATATATATATATATATATATATATATATTTATATATATATATATATATATATATATATATATATATATATATATATATATATATATATATATATATATAAAATCCATATAGCAAAAGCAGTGCACGAGTCATTTAAGAAAGTGCTCATAATACCACAATATCGAATGAAACAACACTTCCAGCACTATCAAAAGAATGTGAAAGCACAAATGCAGCAGATATTGAACATTTTATTCCACTTCAATGACCAGGCTTGCAATAAAACAACAAACTGGTTTCGGCCCATGGCGTCTTCAGTGCAAATCCGGAAATTGCTACAGCAATGCAACTGAACTCTTCACTTAAAGACACAGTCCCTTTATAGAAAACTCTAATCCAACCAACTGAATTACATCCCCCAAAGGATAAAAAAAGGATAACAAAAAAAAAGAAAGACAAAAAATATATCAGCAGTGGATGCAAAGACTTCTCTATCTATAACAAATAATGAAATACTTCACCATTATTAAAATGATCAAAAAGGATAGTGAGCCCTATATTTTAATGTATATACATATATATGTTAATATATATATACACACACACACACACACACACACACACACACACACACACACACACACACACACACACACGTCATATATAATACAAAAATCACCAAGTGCTTAAATCAGAGAAAATCATGAAGTCCAAGCCTACAAAGTGCACCCAAATTAATAATCCACATTTTCTCTTTTTGTGACTGTATTTCATATCAATACCAGCAAAAATGAATTTACTGTGGAATGTTCAAGCTGGTGCTTAAACAGAGCACTCCTAGAGCATCTGCTGTTAATATCACTGATATGAACTGCAATTCTCTGTTTAAAAGGTCTAGCTGTCTGGCCAGCATAGAAAGCTCCACATTGGCAAATTGCCATATAAACTACCCACTCACTCTTGCATGTAATCAAATTTCTGATATTATAAACCTTGAGCATATTAACCAAAGTAAATGATTTTGTCTTAAAAACAATTTTGCAATAAATGCAATTACCACAAAATGTGCTTCCACATGGCTTATCCTGTCTACACTATCTATTAATATTACTACCTACTACAGCATTTTTGAAACCTGAAAAATTTCACCCAAAGCTTTTCACCTTCAATAACCAAAGTGGCAGTGGGAGTCTAAATCCTGATCAAAAAAATGGGTCCATTTTCAAGAGATGCCAATGTCTATTAATCACCTCTTTCACCTTAAAAGTGATTGTCCCAAAGTGGTTATAAGCCTGGATGTGCACATATCTTGGCCATTCAAAGCCACTTCATCCTAACACTCCACCAATAGTTCCCTTGATTGATTAATGGCTGCATCGTAAGCCGTTTTTATTAAACTTCTCCTGTATCCCCTCTTTTCAAACCTCTTCTCCATTTTAGAAGCCTCTATGTTAAACCCTGCATCAGAACTACATATACGCCTTAAGCATAAAAATTGCACCGTGGGGATATTCTCAGTAACATGATCAGGATGACAACTTTTAGCATGCAGCATGGAATTTTTGATGAAGGGTTTTCGATATAAACTTATTATCATCCAATAAATCAATGTTAAACAAATCTGTCTTTCGAACAAAAACTAGATCAAATTAATTAACATTAAGAAAGTCCACAAACAATCTCCACAACTCCAATGTACCACACCAGACACACCAGCAGTCATCAAGGAAATGCTGCCACATATTAAAATATTTCATATGGGGATTTTCAAGATTACAGATCAAATTCAACTCTAAATATCCCATAAATAATTACGCATATATGGGAGCAAAAGTAGCACCCATTGCTGTACCCTTAATTTGTAAAAAAACAATTGGCCTTATACCGGAACACACTGTGTTCCAATATTATACCAAGTAATCTTGACAAAAATTCAATCTCAATCTCAGAGTACATCTGCAAATAAAATAACCAGTTGTCTGACTGCAAGTATCCCACCCTGATGAGGAAGGCAAGTGTACAAAGATTGTACATCCAATGTACACAAATAAAAGTTTGAAGGCACCTGGATTTCATTTATTAACACAAGGAGCTCATTAGTATCCTTGATATGTGTCCTCATGAACTTTAAAAGTGGTTTAATCTTGGTTTTGAGATACACAGACAGTGGTTCAATTAATGAGCCTCCCCCTGAGACTATTGGTCTTCCAGGCCAGTTAGTTATCGACTTATGTATTTTGCGTAGAATATAGAACCACTGTAGCTTGGGATCATCCACTGTCAACTGCTGAACCAAAATATCCACAATAACCACTTGATTTTTAGCCTCAATTAAAAAAAATGTGTGTGTGTGTGTGTGTGTGTGTGTGTGTGTGTGTGTGTGTGTGTGTGTGTGTGTGTGTGTGTGTGTGTGTGTGTGTGTGTGTGTATACATACATAACCACATTATCTGAAAAACAGCTAACTTGGGAGTTTTCTCAAGGTCAGTCTGTTCTGAGGTAGAAGGCACTACTAAAATGTACACTGGGGTCGCAGTGTGTAGTTCTTCTCCTAGAAGTGGCAGCACATAGCTCTCTTTATAGTGTCATTTGCTGTTCTACTTTAATTGTTCTTGCTCCCCTTCTTTCTGAACCTTATACATAGGACCCCCTTCCATTTGCTTAGAGTGCCTGCATTTTGCCTCAGTGGGACTATAATTAGGATTTTATTCAAGGTTATTGTCTGTTAGTATACTTTACCATCTCCTTTTTCTTGTCTTTTCTGTCACTCTCCCTTTCTTTCAGGTTGACTAAACTCTGCCCTCCAAGTTTATTTCTCTTCTCTAGGTTGCTCACTATCTGCAAAAGATTTATTTCCAATGTTTTACTATTCTCCTTGCCCACAGATACCTGTTACATAGTGTCTTCCCTCATGGCAGTCTGTCTTACACTGACAGAAATGGCTTTAGAACTCTAAAAAGGTACTGTTTCTTTCTCATTAACTACTCTGGTGAAACTTTTCTGATTGTTACATTTCTCCTTCTGAACACCTAACTGCTGCTTAGAATTCTCAGTTTCTGGGGCTTTCTGTTTTAGCTTGACAGAAAGTTGAGAATTCAACAAAAGTTGCACATTTTCCATACTTCTTAATGTCACTACGTTAGAGTAAAGCATCTCAGTGAGTGATTCCTTCTTTTCAATACTGCTAACCACTTCCACTCCTTGTTTTGTAACATTTTGTGTTTATAATAACATTTCTACTATCTGTTTTGGATTATTTTCTGCTGGAATTACATTTCAGCTCTCTACTTTGCGACACTTTAAGCTGCAATACATTGATTCGGCTGTTCTGTCACAGTGTAATGTTTTTGTATTTAAGTACCTCCTTTTTTATAGATTAAGTTCTTGCAGGTAGCTCAAGTATATGCTGAGATATATGATTATGTTGTGCCTGTTCTTCCCTTCTCTGTGTCCATAATCAAATGTTTGTATCTTTACAACCTTCTAACAGAAAATTATCTTTGTTGGTTTCATAAGCTCCAATGAATGTATTTGGTGGTTGTTTCCCCATTTTCCAGATTAGCCAGATGCAATTTGGTAGGCTTGCTTACTTGGTTGTCCCTTTCTCCACAATTATAGGATAATCTATAAAAATAACTACTTGTTTTCCACAAATCTTTAATGTGAGGAAAATCATTCACTGTGATGAATTGCGAATGACAGTAATAAGATAACCCTCTATCCCAAGCACCATTTATATTTTTATCTGGGTAATAGGATATTGTTTCTTATCCCATGAGTGCATGCAACTTCAACTACTTTGCAAGTAATTGAGTTACTTTAAGTACATACTGCCCTTCAGAGGTGAGAATATACTGTCTGAGTCTAGTATTCCTGATAGCTCTTTACCATTAATTAAAACTTACACTTCTCAGTTTTGCAGTAGAACATTAACATAATGCAGTCCCAACCATTATAGTAAATGATTTACCACATTCCATAGGCATACCATCAGCAGTAGCAGGATTTTCCAAGGTTATAGTTTTCACACATATAACAACATTGTTAAGCATTATTACAAAAATCTAGCTTTGTGACTATAATACCCAAAGCTGATACTTTTTATTTGTCATTCACATATGAAAAAGGTTTTACTGCAGGTCTAGATGTCTCAGCTGTAAACAGAGTTTCAAGTCATATAAATATTTTTAAGAGAGCAGCACAACTTTCATAGCTGCTAAGATCAGTTTGATACACCAACTTTCTTAAAGATGGTTAAAGTATTATTTATCAGTTGCTATCATTTCTGTCATTTTACTTTTGTCATGCTGACCCTCATGGTCTAACTACAAAGAATGATATGCCTTAAGTCAGATAATTGTGATGTTACAATTTTGTTAGGAGAAAATTTTCAGCTGTAAAACTTATAAGTCGGTGTTTTTAAGACACTAGTTTAGGCAAGTAATGCCTTTTTGGATTTATTATAAACCATGAAGGCTCTCAATGGCACTGTAGTCAGTTGGGCTGATGTAATCCTGGCCTTGTCAGCTTAGTCCCATCACTCCTGGTGGGCATATCACTAAAAGGTAGTAAGATGCACCTTAGGGTCCTCATCCTAGGTATTTTGTTTTAATGGTAGCACTGTTCTTGATGGGGCCAAGCTCCTATGGATTGTAGTAACTGATCTTTCATGGTCATCTTGGCACAAAGATCCACACACAAAAATACTCAAAAACTTCCTGCACCACAAGACTGTCTCTCTTTGTAGTATTGCATTCATTTTTTTAGTGATGGGTGTAATCTTTGGATCTGACATTAGAAACTTGGAGCAAAATGCTCACCTCTATCCACCAGTGTAGAAGATTAAAACCACTGAGAACACCACTTTTAAAAATACATTTTATGTGCAAATGAAATTAAAATGCAGGCAATTGCAAGCAAAATCAAAGTATTGTGGTTTAACCACAGCACAACAAAAAACCTTTACTCAGTCATACACTGCTATGAAAGAGTCTCTTTTGGCAGTCTCTCTGGAGTCCTCTGTTAGGAACAATTTCCAGTTTCTTCTTCCAGGTCTTTCTTTATTGTGATTGATTCTTTCTCCCACAGCTGCTGCTCTGGACACCATGTCCCTTTTCACTAGGAGCAAATGCTGTCTCTGTGCCACTTGGTTGGAAGGATGATCATGCACAGAAATGTGCATATACTTCCCAAAGACAGCTATAATGAAGATTGCAGTCTGCCAAAAAGGTGGGGGGAGGGTAGGACAGTCCACATGATCTGTAGAGTAACCTCCCATAAAACCTGATTTTCACTTCTACTGAGGAAATTAATGAGATGGTGGACTTGTGACCTAATTAAGGAAACTTTGGTAATTTGGGTACAGGAAGGGAAACTATTGAGCTGATTCTGCTGTCCACAAAAAAATGTTAGTAGTCACTTGTGGCTACAAGGCAGAGAAGCTAATTCTAGATGAGAGGTCAGTGTGTCACAGGGTATGCACACTCACGCATGGCAATACAGACCTCAGGTCAGTTTGTATGACTAGCAGATTGTGTATAGCATGTCTGTGGAAGATTAAAGGAAATAGTCCACACTGACAGACAAGGTATGCAGGTATTGTAAAGAAAGAGCTCCATCTTCTGGAGGATTATAATAAGTGCAGTTTGGGTGGTCACCCAAAGTACACAACTCCAGGGGAGCCCATCGCCAGTACATGAGTATGGAACCACGGTTGCAGCTGCTTGAATAGAGACACTATGGGCCATTTATTTATTTATTTACTTATTTATTTATGTATTAATTTTTGTAAAGTAATGCCATATATCTTTACTGTAAAACAAAACAAAGTAAATAAGCTGAAGAGCAATGCTTTCAAAACTGCTACAGGTGTGACACTCTAAGGGGAACAAGCACCCGACCAGTCATCTTGCAGGCTTTCTGCTCTTTGCAGCCACATGATCTACCTATTTTATGGGTGGCAAGAAACAAGAAGTCCGTAAATATTAAAATGATAAGGGATAGTCACTGTGGAAGAAAGCAGCTATGGCAGCAGTAGTGTAAGGCACAATTTCTTGTTTTTTTTTTACCTTGCAGACACCCAGATATGAGAAGAAGGGTCGCTTTGCATGGTGAGTACTTTACTATGGGGGTTGACAAGCAAATGACTGTGTAAACAACGGTGAAATATATTACTGTGTCATGCTTATATTATTTTTTTTATTTTATTACAGACAGATATCTGAGATATAAACAACTGCAAAGCAGCTATCATTGCCAGATACAGGGACTATGTGTAGATAATGACATATGTCGTTTATTATTCTGACTTTACAGTAATTATATGATTTGTGTGAAACAGGTTTATTTATTTTATTCATTCTTTTTTTTTATTTACATACTTACATTTTGTTGATTGGGTTAGTCCCATTAGGACAATGGCCTATTTTCAGAGGAGACCCGAGATGGTACTCATACTGACTAGGACAAATTTGGTTAGAGCACTGAGGAACTTTCCCTACTCTTTTCAATAATTGGCATAGGATCTTTTAAACCCACCTGAGTTGCCAGCAATTCAGGCAGATGCAGTTGGGGCCTTGGTTTAACATGTCATCCAAAGGATGGAGTTAAGGAGGCAATAAGCTGGAAAACCTTACATTGGCTACTGCTCATGTAAACTAGGTTAAATACATTTGCTCTGACCATTATTTTTTATTGCAATGTGACATCTGAGATGTACTCAATCAACAAAGTGAATATTACTGCTGAGAAGAGGTGGGGCTGCCTGCGGATGAACATAATTTATCCTCGTCTCACTTGCTTATTATAAACAATCATTAATCTGGAATTGCAGGACCAGTGTATGTTTGTGTGAAGTAATTGGAAATAAGTTCCCCTGAAGCTACTGTGTCTTTGTGTGAAACAAATGTTAAATACATGTGATTATTTGGAACATTTAGCCTTCTATTACTGCAGGTCCAGAATACCAAGTAACATCATTCCATCTAGTTTTGTCTATAACTGCCAGTTCCTGTATTCACAGGGATTGGAGAGAGATCATTTCATTTGTTCCATTTGTATGGGGTACCACCTCTTTAACTCTGTAAATTACCTATTTTAAAGAAGGAAAGTGGAGGTAGGTTAAGGAGGGAAAACTCCCATTTTACAGATTGAATTAACCAAAACACCTAACACTATTTCTCAGAAAGTTACAGCGGCAATTCCTTTCAAAGTATGGTACTGCCGTAACATTCTATGAAATGTACAAATGTACTAGCACATTCCAATATTCTATGTTAACATGTAAATACATTACTGTAGCAATTATTTTATCAAAATCAGGTGTTTCAGGTGTACATAGTCAACAAAGTCTTCTGTGGATGAAAATATCTAATCATCTTGTCATCTGCACATTTTAAACAATCATTAATCTGGACTTGGAACATTAGTGTACATTTGTGAGGAAAAAAGCTGAAATACTTTGCTGTGATTACTGTACATTTGTGTGAAACAAATGCAAAATACATTACTGTGGCCATTTTTTATCACAATTAGGTATCTGAGATTCATAGTCAAAAAATTGGCTTTGACCTCTGGGTGGTAGTGCCTGTGGATAAAAGAAAATTATCCTCTTTTAGTTTGCTTATTTTAAATAGTCATTATTCTGGCTTTGCAGAACTAGTATGTATTTTTGTAGATAAGCTGGAATACTTAATTATGACTGCTGAATGTTTGTTTGAAGCAGATTTAAAATATATTATTGTGACTGATGATTATTATTATTATTATATTACTATTATTATTATTATTAATATCTCACAGTCAGACATCTTAGGTGCAAAAATTCAACAATGTAACTATAATTGCTGGATACAGCAACTGCCTGTTGATGAAAATGACTGACCTTGCTCTCATGATCAAGTAAAGCAGTCATTAATCTGGCTTTGTAGAACAAGGATGTGTTTGTGTAAAGCAAGTTGGAATACTTTGCTATGGGCATCTCATAATGAGAGGTAAGGGGTACACAATAACTAATATGCCTGTAATTGATGGGAATGGACTTTGGTGGAATATAATGGCATCAGTTTGTGTGGTCTTTTATGGTCGAAATTTTCTGGAATTGGTAATTTTGCTATTATTGGTTAGCAAATTTGTTTCACTTCTTACTGGAAAATGTCCAAGTCAGTGGAAGATTAAGGTACAGTTAATCTGCCACTGACTGCACTCAGGCAACAAACTGCCACTCTACTACTCTGTATACACACACACACACACACACACACACACACACACACACACACACACACACACACACACACACACACACACACACACACACACACACACACACACACACACACACACACACACACGCATGCACCTTGTTTATCTCATGTATCTGGGCAACTGGAATACTATGTAGCTATTTTATCTATACTCTTGGCACAACATCAAACGTTTATCTGTACTGTAAGCATGCCAATAATGGTTCAGCTACATCCTTGGTGCATCCCTATTCCTACAGCAATTCTCCTAAACCTGACACATTTATGTAGTTACTAAAACCTTAGGTGAATATTCACGCAAAATACTTGCAAAACACAGACAAACAAAGATCAAAAAGGTTCTGCTATAAGCACTCAAGTAAAATGTGCTCAAAGACCACTGTCTCAAAGTCATGGGCATGTGCATCTTGTAGCTCATGAAAGATGCTACTCACATTCAAACTCAAATAGGAGTTTGGGCAAGCAGCTGCCACACTTATCCAAGCATTTTCAATTTCAAATGAGGTAAGTGCAGCAGCCAAAGTGAGGGAGTGGTAGGGGGTGTAGACTAGGGTTTCAGCCAATGATCAGGAAGGGGATTTAGGTTTAGGCAGTGGGAGGAGAGCTTTAGGCTTAGGAATCAGAAAAGACCTTTTAGAGTTAAGAAGCAGGAGAAGAGTTTTAGGCATAAGGAATGGGAGAAAGTTAAGGGTTTGTGAGTGACAGCAGAGTTTTTGGTTTAGGGAGCAGGAGGGGAATTTAGGATTAGGGAGTGATCAGAGAGTTTAGGTTTAGGAAGGGTTTTGGGTTTTAGGTTAAGCAACCAATTAGAAACATTTAGGATTAAGGACTGGAAGTGGAGTTTTGGTTTAGAGAGTGATCAGAGATTTTAGGGTTAGAGAAGGAGACCAGATTTTTAGGGTTAGGGTTAGGGAATGAGGACTCAGGTTAGGAAAAAGGTGTGACTTTTAGGGTTATAGTTAAGGCTCTCAGGTAAGTCTTTTCACTTTAATAGGGTTGGAAGCTAAGTAATTAAGATTAAGCTAGTGGGAGTTGTAGCACTTGCCTTTTCAAACAATTGGAGTGAGCAAGTGTGTCGCAAGCTACTAGCATGCAAGCACTTGTAGTAGACCCCATCAAAATACATCAGTCCAACTAAAAATCCTCTGAAATCTATATATATGCTTACCTTTATAGAAAAAAAAATAAAATAAACAGTAAACTAAATCACAGACTGTTACTCCCATTCACCTCAATGTAAAACATTTACTTTACACATTGGAATGACAAGATGCACATACACAATCTAAAAAAGTACTGCCCACCTAAATCAACCCCCACAAAAGAGAAATTTGCTCATGTTGAAGTGGAAACAGTTAAAATAAGGGAATTAAACATAAAACACATACCACAGGTGTCCAATCAGAAATGGCCTTACTTGCGAAAAAAAAGACCTGATTCAAACTATTTTAACTACCTAAAAATAACTAATCAGCATAACTAAAATATAAAACTAACAAATCATGTGATAGCACCCTCTGCACTACTAAAATACATCAAAAATGTAGAATTTTGTTAACTACAAAAAACAAAAAGTGTCTCAGAACTGTAATGTTTTTCTTGAGTGTGTCAGTTATTTGATGATGCATTTTAGTAAAGTATTCAGTAATGTTAGGATTTATATAGTTTACAAAAGGATAAAATGGTGCTAAAATAAACTTATAACCAAGTAGAAAGCACCACAGTCGAGCTGGATATAGGCAACAGTTTATTCAGTTCCAAACACTGAACACAAAGTGAAAAGACCCACACTTAACGCTGTAAAAGTACAAGTAACGTTTTCGTCATCAACTTCATCAGATAAATTTCACAATCCCATAATTCCCTTTATATATGATGTTATGTGTGATTTGGGCCACATGAGGGAGCCAAAGACAACAACATAAATTTATTCTGTATACACCTTTTGTATTTTTAAATGAATTTTATAGTTTAAATAAATTTTATTTAAATGTAAGTTATTTATGACAATTTAAAAAAATGTTTTTAAAATCAATTTTAAGAATATGATGTGTTTTTTTAATATACGAAAGTGATTTTTATCAACTTAAAGTAAAATGGATTTTAAAATAACACTGACATGACCATATAAGGACAGTCTTTAATGATATCCTGTTGTTTACATTAATTGATTAATTGATTTATTTGGTTTAATTGTAATTAGTGTGTCTATATAAAGGGAATTATGGGATTGTGAAATTTATCTGATGAAGTTGATGACGAAAACGCTACTTGTACTTTTACAGCGTTAAGTGTGGGTCTTTTCACTTTGTGTTCGTTGTTTGGAACTGAATAAACTGTTGCCTATATCCAGCTCGACTGTGGTGCTTTCTACTTATTTATATAGTTTAGTTATGTTGTCTATATAGTTTATTTTAACTAAGTTTTAAACAGATTAGAAAAGTAACCATAACACATTGCAGTAACAAAATACTTTCCCTTTCACAGCTAGCCAGAAGTCAGAAGCCAGTTCATGTGTGGGACCAAAGCCTTTAGATACATGCACTGCTAAAGGGAGTGGAAGAAAGCAGTTGACTACTGACCCTATTATATGGAGTTGGCAGCTTACTGGATTTTGATGTCTGGAAATTATGTCATCCATTTGCCTTGTTGTATCTTTCGGTCTTTTCCCGGTTAGGGGTCGCCACAGCGGAACTCCGGTCCGCTAATGACTGGCAGTAGATTTTTACATACTAAGTTACCAGCCCTGATGCATAACCTTTAACGAAGGTAAGCCCATTCACGCATGTCTCCACAAAGAAGACGCTTTAGCTAAGAATCGAACTACCTTGAATATGTTGAGAAGGCAAAAAAGAATCAGTGCTGTTATGAGATTTTTGATCTTACTTTTTTTGCTCATTCTCTCTTTTTCCAGGTATCCTTATGATTTCATATTGTCAAAAATGTTACAAGACATATACATTCTTTAACATGGTGTAGAGTGGGTGGAATTCTAGTTCATTTCCCAGCAGGGGGTATCTTCTTTTTGGAGTCTGCATATCTTCTCTGTGTTCACTTGTCTTTCTGCAGGTGTTTCAGTTTTTTCCCACATTCCGAAGACATGTGATAGGCATATTGGCAACTTCTAAATTGTGCATAGGTGTCAGTATATATGTTTTTGTCATATGGAAGAAAAGCTTAGCAATCTATTTCCATTTCCCCCTTGCATAGTAAACTCCATGGATGGTGATGGCAGTTCATACTGTTGCTTTTTTAGTTGGCTGTGACAGAAGGTCATGGATGGGATGGTTATTCCTTAACAGACGAACAATTAAAAGGTGAGGATGGGCAGTTAGCTACAAGGCAAAGAGTTGAAAATAGATAGAGAGATAGATAGATAGATAGATAGATAGATAGATAGATAGATAGATAGATAGATAAAATTATGAAAAATGTGAAATTGACGGTTTCCATTTTCAAAACTCATCTGGACATTTTGCTATGTGAGTCTCAAAACTGTGAAAAACAGTCGCTTTCTGTGCAGATATAAATAAAATGAGAAATATAAACATAAACAAAAGTTTCTTGAAGTAAACTCATTGCAAGAAGGGAAATGATAAAACATTTATCAGGATAAGAGTAGTACTGTATTATATCAATAAGCATTCACGTGTAAAATCATAAGGCTAGAAGAAATGCACTTGCATGGCTGTGTGGGTTAGATTAACTGCCAACAGCAAGCCAGCATTTTTCACTACTAATTGATGTTGTGAGGGGGCACTGAATATACCCCTGCCACAACTGGCCCTGGTTTAACTAATGTTCCATTTCTAAGAGGTTGGCCATGAAATGTAGAATTGAACAGCCTGTTACAGCTCCCCGGCTCTGGGAGTTTGAAACAGCTGTATTTCACAGAAGACTTCCCTTGTGTAGACTAGTGACATGTTCTAGTCAAATGGCTTTGGTGCATAAAGTGTGGGGGGAGAATACAACATTCAAGAATTTGCACAACTGTATAAGAAGCACATACACATATCCACTTTCCTTCTGAATGCATAGCCTTATAGCATGAAGAAAAATGTTATGCCTTGTCTTATAAGCCAAGGACACACACCGTATAAAAGTCTTAAATGAAGTTCTACCAGTTCTTATCAGGTCTGGTAACTTCATAAGCAGTGCCATTAAGGTAACTTCCCTTGCAGAAAAAGTATATTTACTTGATGGTTTGTCATGGACTGCAAAGTGCTAATGTTAGCTGAGGAACTAATGGTCAGACAGGTGAAACTGCAGCTGAAGCCCTATGAGATAAAGAGGATATCAAGAGAAAAAACAGCCAACATTATGATAAGAACCCATGCAAAGCTGGAATAACATTCTATCCTACACTCATGGTATTTTAGATTGCATACCCCTTAGCTCCTAATAGAAGGTTATACAATGATAACACAGGAATGCTAAATGATGTTCTTGGCAATCTTTATGTACCGCTGAATTTGAAAGGCTTCCCCAAGAGAGCAGGAGGCCACATCTTTATGATTTATATGTTTTTTAAGTTGTCACTGTGAACTTTGCGAGTGGCCTTTGGTTAAGCTGCATATCTAGGTACACAATTGTCTTCACCAGTTTCACTCTTCATCTGTTAGTGAGACAGCTTATCTCTACAAAGTGATTCATAAATAGGTAAATTGTGTCTTACTGTGCCTGCTAAAAACTATATATATATATATATATATATATATATATATATATATAAAATTAGTTTTAGTTTCTCCTGCTTTCGATCATTTTAAATTTGCTCTAAAATGATTGTTCTTTTTTCATTCTCTCTTTTCAGCATGTTATATATATATATATTTTTTTTTTTTTTTTTCTACACTGAGCACTTGAATGTATTGCAATTATCAAAGCATTTTGCAGTAAAGGAAGATTACTGCACCTAAATTTCGTCACACTGACACAATTATAATCAGAAAGATATTTACATCTGTCTGGTTTACAGTGATTTGTTTCATTTTCTTGTTGCATTAGTTATTGCATTCTGCATGCCCACAAACAAATTCCTCACAGATAACCCTCTATTTACTCTATAAAGTGAATTTATAAGCAGTGTACATTGTGTACCCAATGTAATAGCAAGCAATGCTTTGAGGTAACTTCAGAGAGAAGTAAAGTTTAACTAGAGTTTTTAAGAAGTGTTTTGAAAGTCAATTTAATATAAGGAATTAGCAATAGGTTTTGCATCAACATGCTGTATTTGAAGCAGCAGTAAATGAAGTATTTGTGAGAGGGAGAGAGAGAGAGAGAGAGAGAGAAAATGTGTGTGTGTGTGTGTGTGTGTGTGTGTGTGTGTGTGTGTGTGTTTGTAACAGGGAGGCAGGTAGGTGTGTGTGTGTGTGTGTGTGTGTGTGTGTGTGTGTGTGTGTGTGTGTGTGTGTGTGCGAAGTAGGTAGGTGTGTGTGTGTGTGTGTGTGTGTGTGTGTGTGTGTGTGTGTGTGTGTGTGTGTGTGTGTGTGTGTGTGTGTGTGTGTGTGTGTGTGTGTGTGTGTGTGTGTGTGTGTGTTTGTGTATGTGTGTAACAGGAGGCAGGTAGGTGTGTGTGTGTGTGTGTGTGTGTGTGTGTGTGTGTGTGTGTGTGTGTGTGTGTGTGTGTGTGTGTGTGTGTGTGTGTGTGTGTGTGTGTGTGTGTGTGTATGCTTTGATCTGTGTTACTTTTCTGTGCAGCTCTTGTCAGTATTCTTGATTATTTGCGCAGTTGTCTGTATATACAACGTCTCTGTGTAATGCAGAATTAAAATATAACCTGAAATCTGTCCGTTGTCATTTCATTTGTATTATGCATGTGGTGTATGCAACCCCCCCCCCCCCCACCTTAAGTCATTTCAATTCCCATCCTCTGCTGTGCACCCTGAGTGTAAATCTACTGGTTCTTTTTCACTGAGCACTCTGTCATGTGGAATAATCCTTAAAAGCAGAAGTAAATTACTGTGTCATAGGGAATTAGGTGAAATCTCTGAATCTCAATGGGGACTAGTGTCCAGGGTATTAGATATTATAGATGTATATATGTGTATGTAAGACTGTGTGTGTGTGTGTGTGTGTGTGTGTGTGTGTGTGTGTGTGTGTGTGTGTGTGTGTGTGTGTGTGAGAGAGAGAGCATGTGTGTGTTTGTGTAGTGAGATACCTCTCACTCTTTGTAGAATGTGTCTGATTTTGCCTCATATTTTTGCAAAGTCCCTTGTACATTTTGTTTTCGGCTAAACTAATAAGAATTATAGTCAGTCAGTAATATCAGATGGTAGAGTTTCATACTTCTGATTATTCAAACAAGGCATGTTGATGCAAAACCTGTTGCTGTATTAACATTTTAAATGAATTAGAGTAATATTTGATCAGTTGTCCCTTGTTTTGGGTCTTTGTCCACCTCTTATTTTTGTCTTTTTTTTCAGAATTCTTGAGTGAAGAAGCTGAGAGGTATATAATGTTTGTGTGCATATGTGTGTGCGCGTGTGCATGTGTGTTTCACATACATGCATTCATTCCAACATGTTATTCAATCTGGTAGTCAATGCATTTTCTGACTCCAAATACACTATATATTGTCATGACATAAATCCACTGGTGTGGTATGGTGTGAGGAGGCTAAGCAGAATGCTACTTATACAGAAGTATACAAAAGATTTTAATATCCTAACACCTTACCAAACGAAGATGAGTTTTTTTTTTTATTTTATGCCGGGAGGACTCCCGATTGTCAACAACATCTGAAAGACAGTAGCAAAACATTTGAGAAAAATTTAAATTAAAAAAAAAAAAAAAGAGTGCCAGTTTGCATATACAGATACAACTCACTGTGAAGTTCTATGCATATTAAATAAAATGTAGTCTTACTGAATCCATTAATGATGATGATGATGATTATAACAATAATGAAGATAATGATAGGACAATACCAACAATGGCTTTCATAAGAGCGCTAATAAACTGTAAATGCAACAGTCTGGTTCTTACATTGTCGGTTTGGAAAAAGTCATTAGCAGGGTGTCATAAGGAAAAAAAACAAAAAAGGCAGCAGTTCTAGTAATAAAAAATGAAATGAAGTTTAGTTGTAAGTGATGACTTCATGACTGACTATTTTTGTCTGTTGTCAAATCATTGTATTTCATTCATTTGTGGATATAACATTAATTATTTTGCTTTTTTTTTTGGATTATGTAACCTGATGATTAATTGTATGGTCTGTATATCTTTGACCTCATGGTTTGGGTCATGTCTGAAAACAGTAGGCTGAGGTCTTGAATATGAGTTGCCCCTGATATGGGCCATCCTGCCCTCTGGTAGCCTGATGGCATGGGATAGCCAGCGCAGTGAAGAAGTAATTTATTTCAGAAGGTGTTGATGTGTGGTCCCGACCATATGATTGAGATTCCGAAAACTCGAACATCAAAAAAAAAATCTACCTGTTTTACATTTTTGCTGGGGCCCAAGCCTCCCTGCACCCCCCAAACCCCCTGCAAATTATATACACAAACTATGAAATCACACTATAGTGAGGAAAAGGGTAAATTTCCTGATGCGCACTGTACCACAATCTCCATTCAAAAGCTTTGGATTTTCAAAACCTCAGTCATATAGTCCCAACCATATGAATTTTGTGTTTCTGAAAACTCGAACAACTGATGGAGATCTGTTCATCCAACTCAACCACAACTTCAACCAGAACATTGAGGGGCAGTAGATGATATGCTGGTGGCTCAGAGAAACAATTATGACCTGCAGACGGAAGAAACAAAGGGAAGGGTGTCATTAGTGATGATGTATTGTATCTGGTACATAATATATACTATACATCACAAAATAAGGGTCCACCAACCCTGTTACACTGCTAGCCTCTGTTGCCTTCTGCAGCAGCATTCTTCTCTTGCTCTTCCTATGCTGAAGGACAAAATTGGACATACAACCCATCACACACAGCTGTAAGGAAAATGTAGACAAAAGTGGAACAATCCAGCTTTACAAGTTGAAGCATGGGATGGTTCCCCCAGCCTGAGACAGAGGCTACACTAGCACATGTATGTGCACATATGCAAATGCAGGTAATGGTACCCATAGCCTGAGAAATAAGCTACAGTACCACATGTATATACAAGGAAACAAGAAGTTTAAAATAAAGTCCATGGCCTGAGAATGTGGCTACATGTATGACTCATGAAGCAGAAGCACAAAAGGGTGGCAACAGCCTCACACCTGTGCAGCTATATGCTCTGCCTCGCAAAATACCACAGTGCCATAATAATATAACCACCAGCAGCACCGACAGCAGATGTATCTAGACACCCACATCAGCCAGCCTGGCATACCCTGGTATCTGCCACAGAAAATACACCCAAAGTTCTTCAGGCTTGTGGTTCAACAGGTCATCATACCAGTGCCTGCACAGCTCACTGGGGATCCTAGTAGCCCCAGCCAACTGGTCTGTCACATTTTACCAGGCATCCACCTTACATAATGGCCCTGCATGTAGTCCCAGCAGCCACTCCTGGAACTGGATGTATGGGAGGTACAACATAATCCAAGTCAGCTTGACACACCAGGTAGGTGCACTCCATGGGGTACTAACATCAGCAAACTTTATCACAAATACACAGTTAAATAACATCCCAGCTTTTGTTTTATGCTTTGAACTAGACTTGGAATTATCAGTAGCACAACTTATAGTGGTTATGTACAGCAATGAGTACACATGTGCATCTACCCTGCACATGCATGAGTGGATGTGCACAGCATGTCTTTGACCTGCAGCAGAATGGACTTCTGCATTAGCACACTGCTACACTCTGGGGAAACAGAAATTCATAGACTTTGGGAGAAACAGTCCTTGTTAGCATATTAAAACTAGCATTTATTTGTGACTTTCATGGCCAAGCCATCATATTAGGTGTCAAATGGCATGGAAAGGAAGCAGCAGCAGTAATTGAGGAGCACTATCTCACTGCACAGAAGCAGCATTTTGAAAGAAGAGAACCCTAAGGAGGTATGAACTGTTTATACTACAGTGGTAACAGCTATTTTACAAGTGTTATATACATGTCAGTCCTTACCTGTGAATACACTATAGTAACCCAACTGTTACTTTGGTAAAACACTTGTGTTGTACTATGCTTGTCTGCAACTTGTACCTGCTTATACAGACTGTTTAACTTATGAACATGTGTGAGTGTGTATGTGTGTGTGTGTGTGTGTGTGTGCGTGTGTGTGTGTGTGTGTGTGTGTGTGTGTGTGTGTGTGTGTGTGTGTGTGTGTGTGTGTGTGTGTGTGTGTGTGTGTGTGTGCGTGTGTGTGCGTGTGCGTGTGTGTGTGTGTGTGTGTGTGTGTGTGTGTGTGTGTGTGTGTGTGTGTGTGTGTGTGTGTGTGTGTGCGTGCATGCGTGCTTGCATCTATGTGTACATGTATGTGTGTGCATGTATGTATATGTGTTTTTAATACCAGTACCTGTGGAAAAGTAGACCACAACAAACAGGCCTGCCCATTGGCTTCCTACTGAAATCTTGAGACTCGCATTGCCGAGTCCTCAGATAACATAAAAAGACTGAAAATATACAAGAACAGCAAATATTGAAAATTGCTTGTCTGCTTTAAACTTTTTTTTTTAAGGGGAGCAAGTCCACCACTGCATCCTCAAACTTATTTTTACCAACCTCAGCATCACTATCTCAGTCTTAGTATATGTAGTTTTTGATTTATGGCTATTCCGTCTCCTCATCTCAGGGCTCAATAATTTAGGTCCTGATATTTTAAATGGTTACCCTGCCCACCTCTCCTCGTTCCAGCCTGACCAACACACGTAGTATGTGTGTCTGTCATAATGACACCTGTTGTGGATGTCCACAGAGACAACCCCCTTTCAGCATAGTTCAGCACCCATTGTCACCTATCCTCCCCAGTGGGTCCATATTCATGCTGTCTGTGAAGCTTCCTTTTCACCTATGCATCACTGTGACCTCTGTGTGTTACCTACCCCAGCTGTATACATGCTCAGGTCTGTCTATACCACTGTTATTGGATACCAGTGGATACGTCAATATCCATAACATGTCTGTGGCCTCTATAGTCTTCTTATCACTGTCCCAGTCTTGTACTGTTGTGTAAAGTCAAGCCAACTTAATGTTTGTCATTGATAATCTATTGTACCAGACATCACTGGTATATGGCTATGGTTTCCTGTTTTATTGGGTATAGTCATGTCTCCCAGAGGGGTGGGAAGGCAGAGATTAAATAACTTCAGCCTAGCTAAGAATGATGTCCTGCTGTGGGCACTCAGAACCCATGGGCAGCATCTGATGAGGAGAGGGGGTGCTAATCAGACTCTATGGGACCTCATGTGGGTCAAGGTGGTCCAAAACTCAATGAGGTGTGATGAGGAGGAAATAGTTGCACAACTCAGCAGTGTCAGAAACATGTCAATGACATGATACAGCAGAGCTCACAGAAGGCACACTGCATAGCAATAGACATGTAGGCAACAGTAACTGGAGAGGGCTACCTTTCACTGCAAGTCTCACAGATGCTGAGGCATTGTTAGTATGCTTGCATGGGCAGGATGGCGGCAGGAGAGGTGTGACACAGGAAATCTTGTACATCTTACAAGGAAAATAAGTAGACTAAAAGCCATGCCACATTTGTTGTCTAGTAGCTCTCCACATGCAGAGTCTAGGGAACAAACAAATACTGCTATTTATGTTCCCCATAGGCACAGTGGGTATTTATACTCAGAGGAAGACCATTACATGTAAGTGTTTGTTGTATGGCTGCATGTTTCCATCTGCTATTTGCATGCACACCAAAAGGCCTTACATGTTGCAAGGGAGGTCACCTTCACTCAGCCATAATTTGTGTTGTGTATTCACAAGTCAGACTACTGGACCATCGCTATGGTGATAGTTGTATAAGCCAGGGCAGGACAAAAGGCTGAGGTCAGCACCTATGCAAGCTGTGATGATGATGATGCCAATATACAGATTGAGTCACCATCCTATGACTCATTGGGAGTGTCTGTCGTCTTCCTCTGTGGTCCAACACCCATTTCCCAGGGTAACAGTATGACCTCACCACAGCTGACCTAGAAGAAGCACAGAGTGGAGGGTCACCATCTCTGTCAAGGGAATGCTCCCCTCTGACGAAGCCCACCACCACTGCTCTCCCTGGGCATGCAACATGTGTATAACCACAATATAGCAGCCTACCAGGGGATTCCAGTGCCATCCAATGTCACAGCTAGCCCCTGATGTGCAGGCAGCTCTTGGCCTCAATCAACAGATGTGCAGGTCTATAACCTAATACAAACAGCACTTTCAGTTGAAGATCTAATTTCTGATATGTGAAATCTAGCCATTTTCCTCCAGATAGCAGTACAATTCTTCAAGCATTTCCACACTTGCCTGCAGAAGACACTGTGCAAGTGGGTTGGTTGGCTAAAACCTTTACTCACAATATTGTTCTTTTGCCATTAAGCTTAGTTTAAACTTAGCTTAACTTTTTATGTAGTGTTTTCCCCTTCTGATGCTCAAATCTTACACTACCTTTGCAAAAGCTATTAAAAGTACCTTCTTCTAACTCCAATCATACCCTTTTAAAACTGTCAGGGCTTAATTGTTTTCCTAGTAAGACCACCATTTTGAATTGTGTATGTACTTCAGGCATACTTTAAATAAATATTATTTAAGTGCATATCTCTGTGACGCATATATTAATACCTACAAAGCACACATCAGAGTTATACTGCAATTTACCGGCATGAGTAACAACTTTACCCAACATCCCAGCCCAGCCCAGTAGTGAAGAGAAGGGCATCTATTCTTGTATTTATTAAATCATATCCATTATACTCCAGGGGCATCTGTACAACATCCAGCTTCCCTGCTTGAACTCACTACTTGTCAAGCTGACTTGTGGTTGTCTTTACCAGAATAAGCTTCTGCCTGTTAAGCACTTTAAAGCAGTTGAATACAATTTTCAATGTCAAATGAGCCCCTAACAACTTACCCCACACTGCAGTTTAGTAGAGCACCATTTTATACCACAGGCAGAAGCACCAGGCATCTTTGGTAGCATATCAGCCCAATTGGATGTCATTTCCCCAGGGCAGACAGCATCTAGGATTCAGTTCATACAAAGATGTCATTTGTCATACTATATTTCAATCCCATGACAAAGGCAGTCTGCAAGAATAGCCTTGCTGTCTCAGATGAACATCAGGTAACTGTTAATACTTAACATACCTGTAAATAGTAAGTTTGCATTAAAAAATTAGAGGGATAACTCCATCCTGACAATGGAAATGTAAGATTGTCAGCAGCACATTCCTTACTAATTGGAATGCCCCCAGGAATGGAGAAGTTATGTTAGGACACTGTTCAGCTGCTCCTGAAAGACTGTAATACATTGATCTGCAAAGTCAGGTGCATTGGAGCCATGCAACAAACACGGTTAAATCATGTATCTGACCCTGTCATTTTCATTTATTCCTCAATGTATGGGTCTCAGATCAGATCCTCAGATCTGACTCAGCCAATCTCTTAGATTCTTGGATCTGACTCTCGAGCACCTCTCTTTACCCATAATGCCCTCTTGCTTGCCAGATTACCCCAGAACTCTTTTGCAGCTCTAACGATTCAGTTGTGATTGCATTCTCTTGAGCTCTGGGTTGCAGTTATTAGGTTTTGTGAGTAGAAAGATAGAATCTAGTTTCCTTTTTGTATTAATATATCACTTCTTTAGAACTCTTCCTCACTTTACCTCTGTTGGTAGTCTTTCTAAACTTTTATTCTAGAGGTATGTCTGTTACCATAGTTGGTATTGGCTTTCCCTTATCTTACTTCTAAGGTAATTTCTCTTTTGCTACCATGCTACCATTGTTCGTACAAACTTCTTTCTGTCTATCTAAAAAAAAACTTTTATATAGGAATTAGTATCTTGTTGTTTGTTATTTCAGTGTTGGTATGGCTGACAAGCTTACCGGTTTTAAGAAGTGCACTTCCTGTGGGCATAAGATACCCGGTTCTGATACTCACAGGGAGTGCATATATTGTTTAGGCCCTTCTCATTTGCAGGTACCTTGTGAGATATGTGCCTGCTTTAATCCGAGGGCAATTAGTGACAGGAGGAATAAGTTGGTCCTGATAGGCCTTTTGCCAGCTTCTTCCTCCTCTACTGTTTCTACTTCTGGGGCTCAAACCCCCTCAAAAAGTAAAGGTCATCGGAGCCCAAGGAGCACAGGAAGCCGTCTCCTACACAGTCTCCTAGACCTACTTCAAGTTTGGAGCCACCCTCCAAAGTTAAAAAAGTGTTATATCTGACATCTTCAGACCTGACAGCCTCTGCAGTAAAGTCTCCTCCAATCCGGAGTCCTAGATTTTGTCTGGAGCCTGTGTCTCCTAGAACAAAGTCTCCATTTGTACAGGAGACTCCCAGGAAGTTGTCCTGCCCTCCTTTTACTTCTTCCTTAATCAGGTCCTCCTAAAGTATTTCTGAGGCAGATGTGGACAGGATGATGAGGAAATTCCTTAGAGCATAAATTCAGATGGGGGTGTTGCTGGTTCCATCTCCCATCGGATCTGTAAGCCTTCAGCCACCTTTACACCCCACAGTAACTCCTCTAATCCAACTCACTGTTTTAGAGCTTTTGGATTCAAGTCCAATGAGAGTTGAAGTGTTAGATCCAAATATACCACCTTTTCTTCAGATCCAATGGTTTCCCTGACTCATTCAGCACCAATCCTTACTGAGCAGAAGGCGTCTTGAAAGTTGAAGTGTCTGCACCAGATCTGGGGGGTTGACTTCTACTCTGAGGTTTTTGGATCCATCACTTCCCCTTGGAGCCTCAGCACTAGACAGCTCAGGTCCAATTCCCTTCTCAGAGGGGAGATCCAGTGAGGTTGGTTTCTACTTCTCCTGGACATTCTGCCTTTGAGTTAGTTTAGTGGAGAGGATTTTCTCTCATCCACTTCCTTGGATCCTATTACTGTTCCCCCCATGGATTTCAGCTGTAAGTCTTGTCATCCTTCTCCACAGGGATAGCCAGCCCATATGAACTTCCAGACAGTTCCTATTCAGGAACTCCCAGTTGCTTCCAATACCACTCCAGAACATCCCACTGAAGAGATCAACAAGAAGAAAATGTGCAAGAGGAGGCACTTAGATTCCCCTCAGAAATCTCTAACTGAGGACACTGATTTTGATGAGAAGAAGGATCCCCTAGGTCCCCACCTGAGGACGTCTTCTTCACAGGCATTTTAGAGATTCATTGCCAATAAGGTAGTTCGGCCTCTCAAAGCCCTTCCCAAGAGGAATCAGTGTTCCTGAAGCCTTCAATTCTGGCCTGTCTACATACTGGGTTACCTCCCCGGTGGATAACCTTATAGACCTTGTCTCCACCTGGGCCTGGAAGGAAGTGGACACCATGGAGCCTATCCACTGCTGAGCAGATAAGATTCTTGGAGTCCCCAAAGACAGGCAGTTTTGGAGTAAGGGAATACCTATAGATGCTATGCTTGTGGCAGCAGCCACCAAAAAAAAACTAGCTGAACAAAGTTCCTCTGTCCACCTTCCTAACATAGAGTCTAGGGTGTTAGATTTGGAAAGCATGTTTACTCTTTGGTGACCTTTGTCTTAAGGTCACTTAACTACCTGGCATATTTTAGTAGATTACAGAGTGACTTGATCAAGAAACTCTCTAAGTCTACCCTGGGGTCCATGTTGGCAGAAGAAGAGAAAACTTATTTCTCCCAACTGGCCACCCTACAATCTATATCCAATGCATCCATGAGGCTAATATCTCATACTGCTGAAGGTTCCTCATTGGCTGCTGGTTCAGGCATAGCCATCAAGAGACATGGCTGGATGAGATTAAATTTTCAGAACCCTTTAAATCTTCTTTCATCAATGCTCCTTTTGATGGATCTTCCCTGTTTGGCCAGACAGTTAAAGATACACTTCCCCACAGTGAGCAAGATGGAAAGACCTTGTATGCTACTGGAATCCATTTCTCTACCCTGGAAAGATCTTTCATTGGAATCAGCACTGTGGTAAAAAGATGTGGTTCCAAAATCTCAAGGACCTTTTCAGGACTTACTTGGGGATTCTTCTTTCAGAGGCAGAGGGGGAAATAATAATGGAAGACATCATCCTCGTAGCAGAGGAGGTCCACAGAACCAAGAGTCTCAAGACTCTTTCTTTTCTGTAAAAGTTGCAGACTCCAAATCTGACCTCAAACCAGTGTCAAGTGGAGTACCACAGGGTTCAGTCCTGGGACCTCTCCTGTTTGGTATCTACTTCTCTGAAGTACAGGCTAACAGAGAAGGCCTTTGGCTAATGAAGTTTGCAGATGACTGCAAACTAGGAGCCATAGTCAAGTCCCCAAATGATGTGGACATCCTACAGAAGGGCCTCGCTGAGACAGATGCCTGGTGTCAGAGCCATGGCCTCAAGCTCAATGCCAAAAAGTGCAGTGTCATCCCCTCTGGTAAAAACTCTGTACCCATGAACTACCACATAGGCAGCAATCTACTTAACACCAAATGTGTGATAAGAGACCTTGGGACCCAGGTGGACAGTAGTCTCTTCTTTGATAATCACATCACCATAGTAGTCAGGAAGTCCTTCAACGTGGCACACCTCATCATAAAAGGGTTCTCATCCAGGAAAAAAGAGGTCACTGTTCCCCTCTACTCGACACTCATTAAACCCATTATAGAGTACAATGCCCCTTTTGGAATGTACCTCACAAGACATTTGCAGCAGCTGGAAAGGCCACAGAAGTACCTCACAAAGAGGATTACTGGCCTCAAACAAATGCCCTACACTGACCGTCTCAAAAAGCTCCATCTTTACTCTGTAGCATATCGCCTACTCCGAGGTGATCTCTGCCTAACATATAAAGCTATGTCAAACCCAGAGCTGTTGGACATGCTACACCTAAAGAAATCCCAATCCCTCCGAGCTACACACTCTAGGGACCTAAACTTTGTCACCACAATAAACAGGACATGCTGGAGGGATAGAGTCCTGTCCCAGAGACTTCCCATACAATGGAACAGGCTACCCATCTATGTCAAGCAAAGTTCTTCATTAGCACTTTTCAAGAAAAATCTTGATGAGTGGATGGGAAATAGGAAATACACCCCAGGGATCACTTCTGTGTCTCTGCTCAACAGTGGCACAGGAAAATAACTTTCTTGGGTGTCATAAGCCAAGGAACCTTGTTGGCTAGGCTTACTTAGGCCCTTGGGCCGATAGCCTAGTACCTACCTATGAACCTATGAACAGACCCTTTCAGTGCTTCTGAAAGGTTGCCTGACTGTTTTTCTCTGGAGGCAGTTGGGGTGCTTTTCCTTGCACCCAAATGTCTGGGCACCCATCACAAGAGATTCTTGGGCGCAAAGGATCATATCCAGAGGATACTTCATTCTCTTCACAAAACCCCTCACAAAAAAGATGTCTCCCCGATGTTCCACCCAATCAGAGGCAGTTAGCAGCCTTAGAAATTCAAAAGCTGCTAAAAAAGAGACTAATCTAAAAGTCTCCACCAGACCAAGCAGCATCCAGAATTTAGTCAAGGCTCTTTTTAGAGTCAAAGAAATCAGAGGACCTGAGACCTATTCTAGATCTCAGTCATCTAAATCATTTTGTGAAGAACTCCAAGTTCTGAATGGTCATGGTGCAGTCCATTCAGCCTCTTCTACAGAAGGACAACTGGATGTGCTTTATAGATCTTCAAGATGCATACTACCACATCAAAATAAACAGGAGCTCTCAAAGATTTATCTGCTTTTGGCTGGGAGCCAGTCATTACCAGTTCAGAGCCTTGGCCTTTGGTCACACCACAGCTCCCAGGGTGTTCACCAAATGCATGGCAGTGGTGGCACTCATTTCAGACTGCATGGATTCAGAGTGTTTCCTTACTTGGATGAGCGGCTCCTTTCCACACCAACCAAGCATCTCCTAGAGAAGGCCAGGGATTACTTACTCCAGTTGTGTCCATTCCTAATGATCACAGTGACTCTTTTGAATTACCAATTTCAACCAGCTTAAGTCTTGGAGTTTATAGGAGCTCACCTGGACACAGTCACACAGTTTGCATTCTTACCCCGGAGCAGAATTCCTTCGCTAAGATTGTTCATTAGATAGATTGTAGACCATCCCTCTCCTCCTGACAGACTGGTTCTTCAAACCTTAGATTCGATGGCTGCAGTGATCACCTTTTTACACATGGCTCACTTTCACATGAGAATTCACCAATGGACCCTGTCGGTACAATGGTCAATGCTTCGGAATATGTTGAAGTATCCTATAAAGATTTTGTGAGCCTGCAAGGATTCCCTACTTTGGTGGATGCAGTCCAACAAGCTTTGTTAGGGATGCCCATTTATATTTCCTTCCCTAAAGACCACGTAGACCACAGATGCCTCCCAAGTGGGCTGGGGTGGGGGGATTTCTTGGGATGGACTGCTCAAGGCACATGGTCCCCAGAAGAGACCAATTTGCATATCAATGTTTTAGCAATTAGAGAGGTCCTATTAGCATTGCAGGCCTTTCAGAACTTGTCTCCTCTAGGAGCAATTGCTATCCAGACAGACAATATGTCAGTGGTTTGGTACATCAACAAACAAGGGGGAATCATATCTTACCCCCTTTGCCATGAAGTCATGAGAGTCTGGCAGTGGGCTATCTCTTCCAACTGCTTTCTTGTAGCAATGCACATACTGGGGAAATCCAGCATTTTAGCTGAAAAGCTCAGCAGGATCATCCTGGTGCTGCACAATTGGACACTCAATTCTGTAGTGATGGAGATGATCTTCCATCACTAGGGTCAACCTTGCTGTGACCTCTTTGCCTCTCCCTTCAACAACAAGTGCAGCAGGTTCTTTGCCATAATTCCTCCAGGAGGAGTCACCAAGAGATGCTCTACTTGACCAAACAGAAGCAATCCAAATTTTGCTAAACACACTGGTTATGGGGGATTTATATTATCCCACCATCAACTGGGAAACCCACACTAGCCCTAAATCACTAGTACAAAAGTTCCTTGACTTTGCTAATTCAAATGCCCTGGAACAAATTATCCATACCCAAACAAACTTTCTGGATCTGTTCCTCACCAACACATGTCAAACAAATGCACCACTGCAACTTGTGATACCCCATCTCTGGCTCAGTAATCAAGGACCCTCAATCAACACCACTGGCAACAGTGGGGGATGTGCATTGGGAGGATGACAGGTGCACACACAGTATTTCCAGATGCAGCTCTCTGCATCAAGTCCAATTTCCCTTAAGAACACACAGATACCACAATCAGTCCAGGACTGATTTCTCCCTCTTTATGCAGATCCCCAATAAGACTCCACACTGCCACAGCTACAGGGTGAGATCTCAGCTGAGTGGTTAAGCCAAGACCTCCAGCACTCTGTCTGTCCAACCAGTGCTTTGTGTCTCTGCCCAAGTAGCTGACACACACACACACACACACACACACACACACACACACACACACACACACACACACACACACACACACACACACACACACACACACACACACACACACACACACACACACACACACACACACACACGTTGAGTTTTGATTTATACACACACACACACACACACACACACACACACACACACACACACACACACACACACACACACACACACACACCTGGGAAAGGCTGGCACAGGTTTACTAGCTATACCTCCTTCTACTCAGACTATAAGGTAGTAATTACTGCAACCAGAAAATTCTTTATCAGCTACTTTAAGGCCCTTAAAAGGTGTCCAATCTTACTGTGTAATATTATTATCAATACAAATGGTAGTTTGACCAAGGGCATGGCTATTAGGAGTGGCCTACACAGTGTCATCAAATAAATATGCAAGTACTCTCAGAACTTAAATACGTCTCACAAAGATCAGCCACAATGAAATGTTTAAATATATTTAATAAGAAAAGAGCAAGACAATACTATATATATATATATATATATATATATATATATATATATATATATATACCCGCGGTGGTGCTGCTGCGGTAGCGTTGTCACCTCACATTAAGACGCTGTCCAGTTCGATTCTCAGCTAGAGCGTCTTCTGCGTGAAGACATGCTCGAATAGGTGTACCTTTGTTGAAGGTTGTGCGTCAGGGCTGGTAACTCAGCAAGTAAAAATCAACTACCAGTCATTAGTGGACTGTAGTTCTGCTGTGGCGACCTGTAACCGGGAAAAGCTGAAAGACACAACAATATATATATATATATATATATCAATATATATATATATATATATATATCAATATATATATATATATATATATATATATATATATATATATATATATATATATATAGTAACATCAGAGTTCAAAATCACAGGAAATATTTAAAACAACACTGCAAGACAGTCTCAAATAAATAAAGAAAAACATCTAAACTATGCTTCACTATATTCCTGACTGAATCTAAGAGAATTATACTGTTCCCTAGATTTACTTACTCATAGCAAGGCAGATGTGTGGTGAATGGATCTTGTCAGGTAAAAGACAAAATACAGAATGCTATCTCTCTCTCTCTCTCAGAGACTTCCCAAATTAATATCTTAAATATTATTGCTGGGATACTAGCAGAATTACATCTTTTCTTGCCATCTGACTTCAGTTCCCAGGCACAGAAACAATCATTGATGCAGCTGGTAGCATTTAGCATCTACCTGTGAAAATACATACACAAGGACTTTTCCTCAAATCTTGGTACTTGCTGGAAGTCACAAAACAGTAAAATACTTGCAAGACAATGCAGAAAGTTACATAGTTTAGAGATTGTGTCTGTTACTGCACTGAAACTGAAAGATAACGTCTTTTTTTATGACCCAGTCATAAAATAGTTTAATTTCAACTATTTTTGAAGTTTTGCAAGTTAACCTCCTGTGTTCCAGTTTCCCCTGCTAAAATATATACATTTAAACAGTTGCAATAGTGTATACACATTTCTGTTCTTTTCCAGTAGGGTACACTGTGGATACACCTTTAAGCTCAGTACTTTACAAACCCTTTTCAACAGTATAAATCTAGTGTGATATACACATAACTTACAGTGCCAATAAGGCTGTATCACAAGCATCTTACATGAAGCCTGTTGACATTCACAAATGACACATAACCATTTACAAAATTCCAGACAGTTGTGCTGGCAGTATCTCTCTTTGTCCCACTTCTATATAAATCATGTTGATTCACAAATGACATGTAATAATTGCAAAATTCCAGATAGATGGGCTGGCAGTATCTCCTTTCATGACGTAACTGTCAGACCCTCATTAGTTAAAACTGACCACACAGTAACCTTCAAGCTGGCATTAACACCAGAACTCATAAAGGGTGAAATCAGACTAAAAAACTTCACCAAGGAAAACTATAGCCTCCTAGATGACGGTATACATTTATTCCAAGCCCCACCCCAAGAGGGAAGTGGTAACTATGCTGAAGCTTACACTAAAACTCTGTACAATCACTTGCATAAGTGTATAAACTCAGCCATATAAGAAAGAATCAAAGAAAGAGCCCCAAGTAAAAACAAGCTGCCATGGTGCACATCCAGCATCAACAAAAGGTTGCTGCCCAAGAAAAGAAAGGCAAGGTCCCAGTAATGGAAAGGTACTCTCCTCAGCTTCAATAGGCAAATAAGATAACTTGTCATATCCTCCAAGGGCTCCTTTGAGAGAAACTTAGCAAGTACAGCCAAGGATAACTATAAGGCCTTTTACAGCTATGTATGTAAACTAAAGGGTAGGACCCAAGCATGTGCAGAACTAGTGGACAAAGGTATCACACACACTGACCCAACAGAGATAGCAAACCTGCTAGCAGATAGGTTTGGCAAAAATTTCACTCCCTTATCCCCTCCTAACTTACAATAAACTTGCCCCCAAACTCCCCCCCTACATATCTGAAGGGCAGGTCCTCAAAGCCTTGTTCAAGGCAAAAAATCACAGATGCTATGGGAGCAGACAACATCCCAGGCTGTCTTCTAAACAGGCTAAAACATGAACTAGCATCACTACTAAGTACCCATTTCAATCATAACCTTACCACGGACGTGTTCCTGCAGAATGGAGAACAGCAACAGTTATTCCCCTCCACAAAGGTGGCCTAGCAACAGACCTGGGGAATTACAGACCCATAAGCCTGACCAGCCTCATCTGTAAGGCTATCATTATGGACCTCGTAAATAAAGGTATAGGCAACCTCCAAACCCTGGATCCTACCCAATTTGGCTTAGTGAAGGGCAGATCCTTGCCTGTTAAATCTGGTATATTTCTTTGAAAATGTGATCAAGGCCATTGACAAGGACAAATCTGTGCACACAGCATACTTCGACCTGGCAAAGGCTTTCAACACAATTCAACATTCAGGAATTACCGATAAACTTAGCAGACTGAATGTAAACATCTTTATTGCAAGATGGCCAGCCTCCTCCTTATCATCATGTCATCTAATTCCAAGCTGTGTCCTGTCAGTAAATCTACGAGTGTAGCAATTCATAGTTCATGTTTCGCAGGTTGATAGGTTTTACACCCAACTAACAGTATCGATCAGCAGCTTCTTGAATCAGGGCTCCTGGGCTTTATGGCGGGCATACACTGGCCAGCACTGACACATAGACCACTCCCACCATTAGCATGGGTCCTCAACCCACTTATGACCAGCAAATATTCATGCCTATTTGGTGACATTAGTCAACACAGCTGAATCCCCCAGAGCTATATTTACACCATCGAGTGTCTAGCCCTGACACAGTGCGCAGTCTGTGATCCATGTTCTCCTATTTTAAGGATACTGTGCAGGACAGTAAATGCCCAAAGTAGTTGGTCTATACAACTCCTCCCCCTATAGAGCACCACCTAGAGTCTGTGCTGCTGCCTCAACTCCATTCTTGGGTAAGTTCGAAATACCCAGCAGGTTTTGGGGAGGTGGGAAGAACCCCACAGAGACACAGGGAGAATATGTAGACACCATACAGGGAGTGGCCAAAGGTCAGGATTGAACCCTGTAACTTGTACATGTGAGGCAAAGACCTTAACCATTATGCCAACTGGTCATAGATAACGTACAAACTCTTGACCTAAGCTAGTATGATTTTGTCAGGGGCAGAGCCTGCTTACTTTAACATGGCTGACTTGTTCAAGAAGATTAGTGAAGCAATGGGTGAGGGAAAAATCAGTGCACACTGCATATCTACAACTCTCAAAGGCATTCAATACCATCCTGCACTCAGGTATTTTAGATAAACTAACCCAGCTAAATGGTAATACCTCTGTAATTACGTGGAAAACAAACTGGTTCTTAAATATAGCCCATGAAATTAGGGTGGGCTTCTCTACCTCCTCTCTACCTCCTCCAAAAGTCCTGCCACTAGGGATATACCCCAGGATCCTATTATTGGGCCACTCCTCTTTGACATTTACTTATCAGAGGTTAAAGCTACGGTTAAGGGTTTATGGGTGACCAAGTCTGGAGATGACAGTAAAGTTGGTGCCATCATAAACTTTCCAGAGGACACCAATATCCTCCAAGAGGGCCTTTCTCAAACCCATAACTGGTGTCAGCACCATGGACAAAAAGTAAAAGCCAAAAAATGTATAGTATTATCCCTTGGCAAGCAAGAATTCCCTTGTAAATATCATAATGTCAACACGCCCTTGAAAACTGACCCAGCAGTTAGGGACCTGGGACCTATGTAGATAATGAACTGTACTTTGATCACCATGTGTCCACTGTTGCAAGAAATTTTTTTTTATTGTACAAATTATAACTGAGTGCATGGCATCCAGGTCCAGAGGTGTGATTATTCTTCTGTATTCTGCACTCATCAGGCTGATCGTTGAGTATAATGCCCCTTTTGCTAAGTACCTGTCCAAACATCCGACACAGTTTGAAGGTCCACAATGCCTTCTGACTAAGAAATTTAAGGGCCTAAATCATAAAAAAACTATGTAGACCCTCTCAAAGCCTTGTCCCTCTTGTCAATGTCATACAGGCTACTAAGAGGTAATCTCTATCTCAGTAAAAATGTAGTAGGCCACACAAACTCCAAATGACAAAAACAGCAACAGTGGGTTCAGGTACAAAAGCCGACTCACAGTTTATCCAAGAATTTATTCAATAAAACACATGAAAGGTGTAGTCACATAAAAATCCAAAAGGTATAAACAATACTCCAAGCGCTTTTGTCTCTGGTGAATCAGAGTTTTCAAGGAAATTAGAAAACTGTTACTGAGTTCAATTTAAACAAACAGATCCACCCCCAATTAACATTGAACCAATAAAATAAAACCATATAATGAATATTCATAAAGTTCATAAATATTCAACAATCACAGTACAATTCAACCACGGAACCCATGACAAGATAAAAAACACACTAAAATGTACAGCAAATAACACACCAATCCCCAAAAATTATGCCCTTGTCAAAATAGTATATGTAAAAATGCTATAAATAAGCATTTACATATGTACATATAAAATGTAAAATTATATAAATACATATAAAAATGTATATCAATTCTTTTATCTATTTAATGCTTTTAACTTCAAGAAACAGGCTAAGGATAGAGCATCATTGATACCCAGCCAGTTTATCACATTAGTTTTAATCTGCCATAGTGCCTCTTGTTTTTCCAGTTGTAGGGTCCAGGGTCCACCCCTTGGGTCTATGTCTAAAACATCAATTATCGTAAATTTAAAATCATGCCCCTCATACTCCTTACAGTGTTTAGTAAGAGCATTTGTCTCTTTGCCTAACCTAATGTCCCTTAAATGCTCATATATCCTACATCTTAATCTCCTTTCCATTTTTCCCATGTAGAAAGTGGGACAAACCATACATAGGACACAGTATACCACCCTTTCAGTTTGGCATGTGGTCTTCCTTCTCAGTTCTATAGTAACCCCATTGATAACACAAGACGAGTCCTCAAGAATATGTGTGCAAGATAAACAAGCCCCACATTTCCTCATATAATCAGTCATAGGTCCCCTCTTGCAAGATTCAAAGACATTTTTAAGGGTCCTATCCCTTCTGTATATAACATTCGGTCTCTCACCCACCCATTGTCAAATGTGGTTACAGGATGCAATAATTACCCAATTCTTATATAAGATATCCATAATTAATTTACTGGACCTATTATAGGTCGTAACTAGTGCTGATCTCGACTGTGTTACTCCTATGGCCCTTTCAGTTCCATTCTGGTCCACAATGACCAAGTTCGAGTCATCTGTGTCATCAGCATTCACTTCAATGACTATTTCATTGGGCCCATAATAGGCCGTAACACAAGTCGAATCTCCATAAATTACTCCTATGGTCCTATTGTTCTCCTTGTTAACATTGGGTATATTGATCAAGCAAGTTTCATTTACATCCTGATTAAGGATAGCCTTGAAATAACCTTTCTCCCTCTTATTCAAAACCTCAATAAAGACCTCATTCACAAGTGAGTTAGGATAACCCCTTCTCAAAAACATTTCCTTCAAAAGTTCACATTCATTTAAAAATGCATCAAAAGAGGTAACCATTTGGCCGGCCCTAACCAGCTGACCTTTTACCACCTCCTTCTTTTGTTTATAAGGATGACCACTATCAAAGTGAAGGAAACTATTCGCATATTTCTTTTTACGAAAGATTTCAGATTGAAAAACCTTCCTGGACCTATTCTTAACTAGTTTAACATCCAAATATGCTATTTCATTCTCATCAAAACTACAAGTAAAGTTTAGAAATTGTGTTGAGTTGTTCATAAAATCTAAAAAGTCTATAATCTTATCATGTGGACCCACCCAAAACATAAAAATTTAATCCAAAAAACAATTGTACATTCTACAGTAGTTATAATAAACTGAGTTCAGTAAATATTTTTTCTCCCACTGGAGCATGACAATGTTCACATAGAGCCCCCCCATATGGTGAACCCATGATAACCCAATTTTTCTGGACAAAGTATTCATTGTTAAAAAATATAAAATTATTCATCAATACCACCTCCAACAATTGTTCATATATGTTAACCCTAGGTTGAGGAATACCCTTTTCACATAAAAATTCACAAAACCATTCAAGACCAAGCTCATGGGGTATCACTGTGTATAGATCTTTGACATCCATGGTAATAAAAATTCCTGAATCAACATAGTCCAACTTGTTGATTCTTTCAAGAAAGTCCCAGGAGTCTCTATATAAATTATTTACTGTCGTTGAACGTGATTTCAACCTGACATCCAAGAAACTTGCCAACTGATATGTTATAGACCCACGACCATCAACAATTGGTCTCATGGGGGGATCAAATAAACACTTGTGAATTTTTGGCAAACCAAACATACATGGTATTTTTGGATAAGCGGTAGATAAAAAGTTGAATTCCTCAATTGTAATAGAACCTTCAATAAATAAGTCATTTAAGACATTATGAATCTTCTTATATGAAACATTCAACTTATTCAAAGAGCTCTTCCCATAAGCATCTCCCAATAAGACATCCATCATTCTCCGATTATAATCCACCTTGTCCATTATGACCAACCCACCCCCTTTATCCGGTTTAATCATTTTAATATCAACATTAGATCTCAGATTACTGAAGCATTCTATTTCATTAATATTTAAATTAGAAATGCGACCATCATTTCTTAAATTCCTTATATCAATTTCACATAACCTTTCAAATATTTGTAGAGATGGGTGGTCTCTACCTCACCTACAGAGCCTCAACAGACCTTATCCAGGCAGACCTACTTCACATTCATATGTCCTACAGTGGCATAAACAGTTGCTCAATGGATCACAGTCTCTTTTGCAAAATTAATAAAACATGTTGGAGGACTAGATATGTATCACAAAGAATACCATTTGTTTTGAATTGCCTTCTTCTCCACATAAAGCAAAGTGTATCTCTTACACAGTTTAAATATAATCTGGACAAACTGCTGGGTAATCACACTCCCAGTTTAGCAGCCTTGTCCCTCATAGACAGGGGCAACATGTAATTGTTCTGCTTGTCTCTGGGTTATTCATACTTCATCTCGTAGAGCCCTGCTTGTAAATGTTTCATCTGCCAAGCCCCTATTTACATTACCAAGGGTACCAGAACTTTTCAGAGATTTGGCATGCATGGCTAGGCTTACAAAAGCCCCAGTGGTCATTACACTAGTACACACATATGACCCTTTAAAAATAAGGGCTAAAAACTTCATGTTAATGTAGGGCTAGGCTTCTAAAAATCTACCTGGACCGATAGCATAGTAAGTACCTATGAACCATTTATTGCAGATATCATAGCATATATTCTTGTCTTATATTGTTTTTTTAAGATAAAACTTCATATTATGCTTAATTGAGCTATCACAAACAAAATGCATTTCTGACAAATGTTATGTTTAAAGAAAACAATGTGTTTTTTTCCATGTCATGTTTATTCCATTAGCATACACCCATTCAGTCCTATGGGGGTGTTTATGTTGGTGTAGGGAGTAATATGGACAGCCTTATTTGGGGTTCTCTATAGTCACCATCTAACCAATACTCAGGGCAATGATGTCATTATCTCCTTATCTCTGGAATTAAAAGTCAGTTATGAAATATCCTTGCATTGTACTTGTCCTGGTCACCAGTTTTTATGCTGCTTCTGATGAATCAGATTTTTAAAACCCAAAACCTAAATCCAGTTGGTGAGGTTCAGTTTTCTGTCATTATACTTTAAATACGGACCCTCTTTCCTCATGATTTTTTTTTTATTATCAGCAATTAACTCCTTGTTTCCTCAGTAGAGAACCAATAGTCTGCTTCATCAAATGTGAGTATATGTGAATGTGTGTGTGTGTGTGCGTGCATGATTGCGTGCGTGTGTGCGTGCGTGTGTGTGTGTGTGTGTGTGTGTGTGTGTGTGTGTGTGTGCATGTGCACATGTGCTCGTTTGTATGTTAAATAGGCACCTAAGCATCTGCATATTTATCTGTCAAGGATGTTACAAGAGGACTGCAACAACTATTATAAAAGAAAGCAATCCCATAAGGACACTATAATTCCCTAGGACAAGTAATATCAAAACATGAACCTAAAGAAATGGGAGGATTCAGGAAGAGATAGCACCCACTGGGTAGACAAAAATGCTGTTTTAATTTAAGATGACTGATCAAACATAGACTAAAGAAATAAGAAGCTTCCAAGAAACCAGAGCACCCACTGAAGCAGAAAATGTTCTTTTGACATAAGATGACTGGTCAAAGGACTTTGAGGATCCTTTTTGAGAAAGAAGGCTAATGCTTTTTTTCAACAGTAATGTCTATTAAAATAGAATACTAAGGATGTAAATTTAGATTCTTTATGATTAATCAAATTCTCTCTCTCTCTCTTCCATTTATAAACAAATGCAGCACCATATTTCCTGTTTGATTATTGCCATGAAGTAATAATGTTGTGATAGTGTCTGTCAGCACTGTAGGCAGTTAACAACAAGCAGTACAAACTAATGAGATTGTCCTATGATTTGCTTTTGTTCCTACCGCATACACAGCATGACTCTTCTACATACAGCCTAGATATCATAAGAAAGGTGCGCACAGTATGCAGGGTGGATCATGTTTCCTTTCAAAGACAGCAAGGACTTACTTAAGCTTTTAACTAGCCCTAAACTGTTGCTTCAAAGTGTTCCAGCAATAGTACAAACAACAAACCAAATGATGCTGATTGAGAAGTGGAAAACAGAAGTATACATAACTTGACTTTCTGAAACTCAGCGAATTCAGCTTCTTGATTTGTCAGTATACAAAAAATAGTTCATTCAAAAACTATTCTCAATGCATTTCTACTATTCTCTGAAGTGATGTATGAACATTTACTGTATAGACAAGTAATTACAACTCTTTCCAAAAATGCATCTTCCATTGTACTCTTGGTAGTTTAGGGGGTTTGTTATACTGAGTATAACATCTATAGATGTATCCCATATTAAAAAGCTGGTATCAGTGTAGTGACTGTCCAAGGGAAGGATTAGCAGTGTATTGTATCTTTTTTGTGTTTATGCACAGATGTTTTTGCTGATATTCCTCCAGTACCCTAAAGATAAAGGCAGTTTAATCACTAACCCCAAGTGTCTTATACAAATGTAAATTAGCAGAGGCTGGGGAATGCAGATTTTTCTTCCGCTGAATGTTTGACGTCAACTAGCTGCTCTTTTCCAGTTTTCCCTATTTGCTTTTCTTTTATCAGTTAATTTAAAGTAACTCCTGGATAGTTTTCCACTGCACTAAGAATTATTTCACAATGAAAACACACACACACACACACACACACACACACACACACACACACACATATACACACTCACACTTGCAAAGCAATTAAGCACTTATGTTAAATTCTAGTACTTTTAATTCAAGTAGGATGTCTAAATGAAGTAGAGAACACATAACATATAGAGAGTTTTGTAATTTATCAATTTACTTACCTAGTGACTTATTTTTGATTGTTTGATTTTTTTTCAGCGGTGAACACCAGATTGGCAAAGTTCATTTAGAATGGAGGCACAGGGTGAAAAGTTCCAGACATGCAAAACTTACTAATAGAAAAAAACACTAGTAAAATGTCTAAAAACACAGAAAATAGTATGTAGTTGGAATATACATGGTTTTCCAATAACAAAGAAACTAAATACGAGTCAAAAATAAGTAAGTAAATAGCAGCTGAAAAAATTTCTCGTAAACAATATTTACACGATGACAAGTGAACTTTAATCTTTAGTACATCACAAATGATACATAATCTAAACAAAACACTTGAATGCATATTATCATACAGTTAATAGAGCTACAAGTGCATAACATTGTTAAATACAAAGTGCAGAAAATAAGATTAACAGTCAAACAAGTATTCTCTGTGGTAATACAAACAAAATGTAAGAATACAAAGCAAAAGGAGTAGGGTATAGGATGCAAGCAGGCAGCCAATAAACAGTTATATAGCTAAATCCATCCATCCATCCACAACCCCTTTTTCCCATTTTTGCACATGGCATCCGGGTGTCACTTCAACAGTGACAATCATCTAGAGCCGAGGTTTGCACCACTGGGTGGCTAGCCCTGTCACAGTTGTTCTTCCACCCCTCACACACACCTATGGCGAATTTAGTGTCCAAGCCACCTACTGCATATCTTTGGAGTGTGAGAGGAAACCGACACAAACACAGGGAGGACATGGACACTCTGCGCAGAAGGCACCCCAGCCAAGAATCAAACTGTAGAACCTATTGCTATGAGGTGACAACACTATCCACTGTGCCACCCTAGCCTATGTATATAGCTAAATGGGACAATGATGATTGGCAAATTACAATAAGGATAAATCTAGCAACCTAATGATTTACAAATGTCTCAGAAATCCTTGTTAAGGATAACAAAATAAATTATATCCACAAGAATCAGGTAAATGCAACTTATTATAATACTGCTGGAGAAGTATTCACTAACTTTATCATCAAGAACACTATAAAAATGTTTCTATTTCCATATTTACTGTAGCAAATAAGTGTACATACTACTTTTATCAAATTACTCCTTATAGCTTGGCATAGTCATCTCATTCATTTTCCAGTAATTGAGATACCTCTACCCTTGTTGCAGCTCTGATTCAGGTATTTGTAGGGGGCACCAAGTACTGAAACGGTTAACCAAAATAAAGCCATTATTTTTGTCTATCCTTTGGCTGCCTAATCATTGGCCTTCTCAGTAACCTTTCTTATTAATAAAAGTAATAGAAAGAGTACTGTCCCCCTTCCCCACAAACCACAGAATTGTATCTGCTGAGCTTAGAGATTAAAAACTTCTGCTTACTCAAACTGATCGCTACAGTATGTGAATCAGTGATATTTAAGCAAGCGAGGGAAATCTAATTTCTAATCACTTAAGAGCAGATCCTATGCATGGTCTCGGCAACACTACAGAGTAGACACTGCTCTCATTTTTACTTCTCAGTAATTCTGCAAGTTGTTGTGTCTTTCGGCTTTTCCCGGTTAGGGGTCGCCACAGCGGAACTCCAGTCCGCTAATGATTGGTAGTTGATTTTTACGTGCCATGTTACCAGCCCTGATGCACAACCTTCAATGAAGGTACGCCCATTCACGCATGTCTCCACGCAGAAGGCGCTCTAGCTGAGAATCAAACCAGACAGCGTCTTACTGTGAGGTGACAACTCTACTGCAGCATCACCACCGCGGATCTACAGTAATTCTGCAAGTAATGTAATTAAATCAAGATAAGAGTAGTACTGTTTCTAAACCTCTCTAAAGCCTTTGTCACAATCAGCCATTTGTTTTTAATAAGTAGACTTCCCAGTTTAGGTTTTGGTCCATTTGTATCTTATGGCTCAGTGGCTGTCTGAACAAAACACACAGTATAATTAAATATATCAGATTACAGGACAAACAAATCTCTAGGCCTCTCCTATTTACTCTCACATTAGCAATATGTAGTGTCATTGAGGAGGTTACCATCCTGCCCATAATGTGATTAGTTTCCTGTGGTGTATGAAACATGACATCTATCTTCCATGGATGGTTCAGAGCTCTTCTTTCATACTATTACAGTAAAACCCTTGTTTGTGTTAGCTAGGAACAAAGAAGTCAGACTGGATCTACATTCAGCAAATCTTCTTCAAAGGAAGATGTAACTGAAATGGTAGACTTGGTCAAGTACCTTGGTGTAACACTGAAAAACTGCCCCTCATCCAAACAGAATTTGTAAAATATTGACTATTTATTTAGCGCTTTCATCTTTTGAAAATACTTCATCAGAATGAATGACTCTTGTTTAATACACATATATATAACCACAACCAGGAAGAGATCATTACATCACTTCCTGGGGTTCACAACACACTTAAAGAATTTAAAAAGACAGTACAATATTGCCACAAGATGACCCATGAAAACTATTGTTGCCTATTCAGATAGAACAGCTTGTAAATAAACAAAGTACTGGAGAAACAAAAGCATGTGTTTAAAACCTTATTTTGAAATCAAGTGTTATAAAACCCACTACTTAAAACATTATGACTATGAAAGTGCTCAAAAATTACTAAAACATTTTATTGAATATTTTAACATAAAATGAACATAGCACACTTGTATCAGTCCACCTAACATGAATGGACGTATAACCTTGTTGCTGCCATTTTAAGGACTGGAACCAAGGATATCTGATCACTGAGACCTGGTGGAGTACCAGCATCTAATTGTAAGTGTCACATTAATTCACGATATTCAAGTAAGGTTCCCACAACCCTCCTCTTTGGTTAATATCAATCTTTTCCAGGGCCCAAAATAAAAATCTATGTTGGGGACACATGGCAACATGCCTGTAAAGGCCATTAGTTTCTACCTTTGTATTAACCTCATCATACATATGTTCGTATCCTCTATTCTTCAGGGCATGTTCGGTTTTCCCCACATAATAGGAGAAACATGCCTGGCAAAAAGCTAAGTATACAACACACTCGTATGTACAATTAAAGTAGCTACTTGCTCTAAAGGATTCAACAATATTAGGAAGGAGCAATGTGCTACTGTTCACCATATATACACATTGATGGCACATAACACACTTGAACGTCCCCTTCAAACTATGGTTTCAGTAGATATTTCCCTCTTTGTTCCTTTTTCTAGGATATTCTTAACATTGTAACCTCTTCTATAGGACTATTTTTTGGAGTTTGACTGTATCCTTGTTGTATTTCATAATAAAAGACCTATTGTAATTCATTCCACTAGACCTTTCCTCTGGTGTAGAAGAACCAAACTCGCTTGACTCATTGCTGTTGGGTGTATGGTTCTCCAAAAGGGGAACAAATTTGTTACCCCAACCATTTAACACCTCAGTTCTGAAAATTCTAACTATGTGCTCAGGGTACCTTCATTCTAGGAAAAGTTCCTCTATATATTCTAATTCTTTTACAAGATCTTCATAAAGAGATGTTATGCGGGCTGCTCTAACTATCTGTGCTTAACCTTTTTCTTCTTGTGCATGGGGTGATCACTATTAAAATACAAACATGAATTTGAGAAGTTTTCTTTTTTTACAAAGTCTAGATCTAAAACAATCATTATCGAGGTCTTCAAGGGGGGTTACATCCAAATAGTGACTCTCAGCGTCCCCTATACTGTTAGTAAATTTCAGAAAATCAGTGGTTGAATTAATAAACAACATAAATTCATCCAATTAGGTTTTGATTGCTCTGCAGATGAGAGAGATAACATCTAGGAAGCATAAATGCAAAGCAATTAATGGAGAATGCTTGGAATTAAACATCCACTCTTGTTCCTAATTCAATAATACTGTATTAGAAAAAGGTAGTCCCAATCATGACACCACTCACTTGTTTACAGTATTCCCCCTCAAAATAAAGAAAATTGTTAGTTAAAACTAATTCCAAACTTTTCATAACCAATCTTAAATCTTGAGTGTTAAGAAATTCACACCCTATCAATATATTTTCACACCACTGTAAACCCAGGGTGTGGGAGATAACAGTGAACGATATTTACTATCAATAGTCACAAATAAATGGTGGGGAAGATAGCATTCTTTGGTCACTTTTGCTAAAAGAATCCCATGAATCAGCCAATATGTCTTTTTATGACTTTAAAACCAAATTAAGTTTTCTGGCCACAAAAATCACAAATGGATAGGTTTTAGAACCTGAAGCAGCTGCAATAGGTATAAGGGGGATCCATGATACTCTTATGTATCTTGGGAATCCCTAAAATGGCTGGAATAACTGGTTTTGAAACTTTAAGAAAATTATGTAAACTCTTATCGATCAAACCCTATGTAAGATTGTCTTCTAATCTCATATCAGTTTTCCTGTATGCCATCTGAATTTAATTCCAAGAAATGTGATTAAGTGGCATCGCTATTTAACAATTCTAACACTGCATATATCCAGTAATCCATAATTACTACTCCACCCCCTTATCTGGTTTCATGATATGAACATCCTTATTCATACACAAGTTATTCAAGACTGTCTTTTCTTCCTGGGTGAGCTTAGAAATCTTCCAAGTTTTCTTTTTAACATATTGTTTAGTTCCTTGTATGACTAAAGATTCAAAATTAGCTAATATAGGGTACAGTGGAGGGTTGAAGGTACTTTTCTTACTGAACCTAGGCCCCTCATGGCAAATCACATTCTGCCCCAAAATAATCTCTAGGTTAACCTTCCTTAGAAATAACTTAAAATCAATCAAAAACTCTTCTATAACAAGACAGGATGATGGTACAAAAGTAAATCCTTTTCTAAAGATGGAAAAATAGTTAGACTTAAGCTCCAGGCCACTACAGTTAAAACTTTTAGTTGCCCTGGAGTACATAGCACCCAGCCAGAATTGATTACATTGGTAGTGTGATTTAATTTTGCCTTCTTCTTCCCACTCCTCAAGCCTTCACATTGAAAAAGCTGCTTTTGTCCCTCATTACCATTACTTCTTGGTAAGTAGGGTTTGACCGGTCTTTCAACCAGCTGAAACACCAAAAAGGGGGAAACTCTAAAGAGTCATCCACATTATAGGGTGATGCACTACCATTAAGTTCACCACTGACATCAATCTGTCTGTACACAAGATTAACATTCTGAGTAATGGATCCTCTGTAACCTGAAGTACCAAAGCCAGTATCTCTAGTACCCGAACCTCAGGGGACCTTACTTTTCAATGCCCGATAGGCTCTTCCTTCAAAGTAATCTTTCCGATCTCTCTCAAATGTGTCAGTCTTTCATTTTTTAATACTGGCTACTTTTTCATCAGTTTCTTTCAAAGCAGAATAATATTTGTTCCTATGCTCATTCATAATAAACAGTATTTAACATATTCATTTCATCATATAAACCCTCTAAACATTTTTCATTATTTCTAATAATAACCTTCATAATATTGAGTCCACAGTTGTTAAAAATTTCAGAGTTCTTTGTGAAACTCAAAGCTCGGTTCAACATTGTTTGGATATGCCCATAGTCTCAGCCCGCTGGGGACTTCTTTTTTAGTACTCATGTCTCTCAAAAAACATTGTCTAAAACCAAAGTTATATATTTTAGCATTTTAGTCTTTAATTTACACAGTGCACACATTTTTGATTTTCAAAACTTTTACTAACTCCTTTATATCACATTTGGTGACTAACCTCTTTTCTTGGACTAACTGCTTACCATGCTTTTTTTCTCTCCTCATTTTAATTCATTTCTCAACATGATGAACCCTCTGAAATGCCTGAAGTGCCCATAATAACAGTGACTATGAATCTGCAAGTTTATGTAAAATTGCTGTTACCATCCCAGTATATCCTGTTTCTATCTGTTTCTATCTGACATCTTATCACTGCCAGTGTTTCAACAGGTAGCACTCTTGTTTTATGCCAGGAAGATCAGAAAAGGGGTTCTATTCCTACAACATATGTTTTGATTTATTTTCCAACACAGTTACTTAAGTGCAGCATGGGAAGGGGTGCATTCTTGACTTAATATCTTTCATGGGAGACATTAAACTAAGTTAACAGTAGCAACTCAGGCCAGCGTAAAAGATCCCATTGCACTTACCACAAAGAGTAGGGGATTTTTCTTTCTGAAGTGGCTAAATTTCCCCTTGTTAGAATGAGTACCACTTCTGGCCTTCACTAGAGACAGGATATGCCTAGTCTGACTAATCCTCTCAACAAAAGTAAGTAAATAAATATAATATTATACTCATATGCATAACTCTGTCTATTATTATGTTTTTGTTTCCTTTCAGCTCCATTTCTGATTTATTATGTAGAAGTATGGTTTTACTATTTGCTGTTTATCATAATTTTTTTCTCTCAAAACATTTGAAAATACATTTTAGCATATCATTTTGGAGTTGTTCATCTTTGATCTTCACAAAAATGGGCACTGCTCCAACAGACATTTCTTTTTAACAAAATATAAATAAATAGATATGGCTTAGATAGCTCCTAAAGGAAATTTGATGTTTGAAAGTGAGGCAAAAGAGGGAGAATTCTGCAATGCTTTATGAGGTTGGTTGCCCCATTCATATCCTCCATGGGGGGGGGAGTGGACTCCTCCACCTTCCACTGCTGGAATTCACAATTTCTTGCCCCTCCGCCATGAATACACTAATTCTCATACCATATGTCTGACAACATCCTGCCATACCTATATGTAACAAGTCGACACTGCCTCTTGAAATTGTCCTTAGTGAGATCACCATCCTACATTCCTAAGTGTGGCAGTCATGAAGTGGGCATTTGATCTGCAGCTGGGTGCAGGGATGTTTTGTATTAGGTATGGAAAGGGTGGGGAATCCCTAAATAAGATGAAGCATATGTGCAACATCATATGTTTCACCATAAATGGCAGCATGCCTACTTAAGCCTCCCCTGCCATCATATGATCAGTGGCCTGCTTTGCCACTTAAACCTGTCAAACTCTACTGGGAAGTGGGCACTTGTGACAGAAGCCCACACCCTCTCCTCAAAACTGGCCAGCTGACATTAGCCAGTTACTTCTACCCCTCTACCTGGCTCCTCCAGCATCAGAGATGCTTATTGAATTCACATCATCTGATTCAGTCAGGGCTCGATCTGTCTCCACCAGAGACCCAAGCTTTCCATAAATTTGTAGCATATAAAGTTTTTTTTTTTTTTGAGTTTTGCCATGATTTTGATACTCATGAAAGACTATATGATTGTTTTGGAGACGATGTTCTTAGACCATGGCAAAAGTGAAGATGTATTCAGAGACACAGAAAGAAGACGGTCAGGTTAGTTGGCTGATGTTACGCCTTCTGTTAGTGATGAAAGCAATCTTTGGCAAGTGATGAGGCTTTGGAAATTTGAGATATATAAGGTAATGGAAGTAGTGTGGCAGCAAATAAAAATGGGGTTTTGGCTCCTAATTCCTTTTGAACAAATAGAATCCTCTGGTGATGACTAGATTTAATTTTTGAAAGAGCAGTATGAATAGAGCAGTGAGTTGTAGATGTGTGAAATAAGTCAGTGTAATTAAGCAGCCATTTTGTACACATGAAGTCAAAGGTGGCTAATTCTGAAGATAAAGCAAGAAGACACAATGTGAGACTAAGTGGTGCAGTGAAAGGAGGAGAGTTTTGATTGCCCCGAATTTGTGAAAACCAAAAGGGTGCAAAGGACTGGTTTCTCTAATGATCATGAGAACAGAGAATGCATATTTGTTCAAAATGTCTTGGCAAGGGTCAGTTAGAAAAGTTAGCAATGAATTCCTTTGCAAACAGTGAATAACATCAGGTAATTAATGGGAGGAGCTGAGAAATAGCATTCCTCAGTTAGCTACAAATATCTCTATTTAGCTGGAGTGCTTGTTTAGCTTGCTTGGTGTACTCTCCCTGAATATTACTGATCTCTGTCTGCATTTTATTTTTACCACCCACCCAACTACTGTAGTATTCTTAAACTTGGTGGCTTTTGAGTTGTCTGCCCTTACTATAATTCTGATTTTAGACATTCTTCCAAGTCCCATCTCATCAGCTCATTCTACTGAGTACAGACAGATCATTTGGGAAGGCCCACCTCTTTAGTTTCTTAACCTTGAATTATCTTCTGTTTCCTCCATTCCCAATTAACTTAACAAAAAAAGTTTGCATTTTATTCAGCTGCTGCTACTGTATTTGTGTTTCTTACTACTTTATTAATTTATTTTGCTTTTGCTGCTTATTCTTAAAAATGTTCAATTGCATTTATTCTACTGCATTTATTACTGCTTGTTAGTAGCCTGATTAAACTGTAACTGTTATTCTAAGCTTCTTAGTTTTGGTTTAAGCACTTGGGCTTCAGGCCAGTTGGTTTACACTAAGAAGGTTTGTGGTCTGCACCAGTGGCGGCTGGTGGCTTCAAATCAAAGGGGGGGCTACAGGAGACAACTGAATGGGTGGGGTCAATGGAAATGGGTGTGGCCAACTAGAAAGGGGTGAGGCTATGCTAAAAAAATGCAAAAACTGGGACTTTAATTAAATATGCTTTCCTGTATGCCAAACCATCATTAGAGAGTCAAATCATGACAAAATGAAGTGTAGAAGAAAAAAGTATTCCAATGCATTGGCTACATGACAGCTTACTTAATATCTAGATGGAAACAAAAAGGTTGTGAGGCATGAAAAAATAAATTACTTTTTAAATACATTACTGGAATGCCAGTCAAAATCAAGTATTAAAAAAACAAGCAGCACTCAACTCAAACCACTTCTCCTTGCACTGCAGTTCTAATTATAATTTATATTCAGCTTTATAAAAGTACCAAGTAACATGCTGAAAGTAGCAATCTCTGTGATACTCCCACTTGTAAAAATAGTTCTTATCCAAAAAAGACCTGCTGCCTGACAACTATCTACTTGTGTCATGGGGAAAACGTGATCAAAGTAAAAAATGAACAGCAAACAAGAAACAAGCTCAAGATTAATTGCTTAAAGGATTACGGCACAGGTTATGGACCACACATGATAGATTGGTATTCTGTTTAGTTTACAGGTAAAGCCTGCAAAGATGACTGCAAGTCTCCAACAAATGTAATGAGTTTCTGAAAATACTGTAATCCTGTCCTTTATTACAAATACTGTCATATGCATTTCAATACCCAAGGTTTATACGCTATCTAGTTATGTAAATATTCTCTGCATGGCAACAACTGAAAGGCTTTCAATGTTGGTAATTCTTTAACAGTATGCTTATTAAAGCTTACTAGCATCTTACAGTCTCAGACAAGCTTAACTGATGGTCATTAAAGCATTTCTACTTAAACAAAGAGCAACAGGCACTACAACAACATGCATTTTCTGAATAAGAAGCATAAATCAACAGTATAAAAATATAGCAGAAAACCAGAACATCCTGCAAAATCAAGGACAGATGAAAAGCCACTGGAGTACTTTTGTCTACCTTGGATGGGGAGATAATCTGCACACTTAACACTGCATAACTGCTCCTTGCCTTGCTTGGACACATCCAGAGTCACTACATGGGGGAGTGGGGTGCAACAAGTATATTACAATTTGAAATATCTCTGGCTAATGGTGATGGACCTGACACATTTGTCATACCTCTCAAACCTCAGAGCAAGGAATCTGGACAAAGCCATAAATAGAAGTTGGACAAAGGCCCAAAAATTAGGACAATTTTTAAATATTGCTCTTGTAAACCTAGAAAGATAATTAGGTCTTGCATTAGTATGAATTTTCTGAATGGTATGAAATCTGAAACTCAGATGTCTGTCATTATTTTCTAACTTTAATCTTTAATGATTTGCTACTAATTTTCCAGAAAACTACAATTTTATAAAAACGGACCAAAAATGTGATGCAAAAATATAAAACAGCCACACAATACAGCTGGGAATCTGTCAAAGAAGGGAATTTTTGTAATATTAGTACTGTTAACTTGAGCAGCTGACAAAATAAGAGAATATACATGCATTTCTAAAATTAAAAGTAATCTATAACTCTGATCATTACAATTATTTATTAATTCTAAACCCTCCACATTTTCTTCCAAATTTGCCATTTTGCATAGGGATTATTAGTGGGAGAGCAACATTTTGAGCCAAAATCGGGGACAGTTGAGAGGTTTGGATATATTTAATTTTATAAAGCAATTTATTTGCATGTTCCTCTTAACACAGGAAATTTGGACAAGGCTAAATATATTGGGGGAAACATACAAACAGTACTAATAATTGCTCTTGTATAAACTTAGACAGTTGATAGAATAACAGGTCTTGCATGCATTTTTCTGAAGGGTATGAAGTCTGAAACTCAATGTATGTCATTATTTAGTGACTTCATTCCTAAATGATTTGTCAGAAAATCACAAATGTTATGAGGAACAAACCAAAAATAAGAAGCAAAAATCTATTCATTCTGCAAAAATCTGGAAAGTTGAGAGGTATATTTCAGCCAGGGTTGTCTGAGTTTGCTGCCCTTCCCCCCTCACAAAATCATGGTCAAATGAGGCCATCCCCTGCAGCTATTCCAAGGTCCCATTACTTGGCTATTTGCCCCATTTACCATAAACATTGTAATGTGCATACTGCTTTACTTCTATGATAATTTGGATTTCATTTAAAAGTTTTATTTTACATTTTATAGCACAAACACTAATAGACATGTGCTAAACAAAGCAATGCAGTGTTATAATGAAAATAGATTTAGCATTAAAACTTATCTGCCCTTGAAACTCACATTCATTGAAACAGCATTGAAACCCACATTCAAAGAAAATACATCTGGCCAGTGGCAGATAAAGATTAACTTTGGGATGTTTTCAAATCATAGATCCCTTGCACAGGAAACATACATGTGTTCTTTGATACACCTTCCTAATTGTATTAAATTATATTCCTTGTATAATACAGTACAGTAGTTAGAAGGCATTTTAAATGTATTGCTTAGAACATTTTTCCAATAAACAATGAAATAAAATGCATGCACCAATAATGACAAAACTACCCAATTCAGAACATTTTCATCATAAATGTCTACTCAAACTTCTACAATCCACCAGTATCAGTAAATATGCACAATCTCTGCAGAAGTAAAAGTCATCTAAATAATTCCACATTAAAGAGATCTGTAACTAATGAAGAGGTTGCTGCTAGCAAACAACTTTATATTTCATTGTTTCATCTACAAATAAAGTGCCTGTTGCTCTTGAGGAATAAATTTCCTATGTTACATTAAAAAATTATAAGCTAATAATATTGCAATAGGAGTGGATGGAAAACTGATAACAGGTTAATCGTTACTAGGTATCTCCACCAAAGGGGACATTCTCAGGACTGCAGCATCCACCCCCTTTAAAAGTACAACACAATACAGTATCAGCAATGCATGTATATACTGTGGGAGTAGAACCCACAGCCTTCTGCATCAAAAGCAAGTACACTACTTGTTGTGCTATTAAAATGCAAGCAGACTCAGCATAATCAGCACTAAACTTCTCTTCAAGCTCCCAGCTCTTTGTAAACTCCACTTGACACTCAACTGTATCTTTCAACTTTGAAGGACAAGAAATGTGGAAAAGGCCAAAATTAATTGGGGGGGGGACAAAAGCCCAAAAACTAAGGACATATTTTAAACATTGCTTGTATAATCTTGGAAAGTTGCTGGAATAAAATGCTGTGTTACCACCATGTGTTTCACTGCCAAGTCTTAAACTCAGGACCCTGTGCACTACAGTCAGAGCAACATACCACTATGCCAAATCAGCTGCTTCTTGAAAGACAGCTAGACAAACTTAAATGGCTATCATTTAGTGAATTCAGTTCTCACCATAGCTCTCAACTTCTTAACACAAAACATCTAGACAAAGCCAATAATGGGGGAATAAATCCCTGCAAACATATTCAGTGAATTCAGTTCTCACTGTAGCTTTCAACCTGTCAGCACAAAAACCTGGACAAAGCCAACAACAATCTTATAAACAAAAAAAATTGCTAGAATAAAAGGTTTTGTGTTACCATGTATTTTCTGAAGAATATAAAGTCTGAAATTCAAACGCCTGTCATTATTTTCCAGAAACCACATATTTTATGAGGAACAGAACAGCAATATGAAGCAAAACTTTCACAAGTGGTGGTGGGTAGGAAATTCAAGCTCCTGATACCTCTTCCCAAGGTACAGGTCTTGAGTCTAGCCACCACTACCATGTATATTTCCTGAGTACTTGTAGTCACTAGGGCATTACACACACACATAATGGATGCAATGCAAGAAACATCCATCACAGAACAAACACATACACGCATACACCTGTAAGGCAATATGAGCCTTGCTAATTCATGTACTTATTTGTCAATGGGATGTGGATGGAAATCAAAAAAACACTGCGAAAACCCACAAGGACATAGGAAGGATACACAAACCAGGCAAAAAAGTTTTTACAACCAGGAAATGAACAAGTATAATTTTTTTATTATTTTAATAACAGCTTATTATGGTTAAACATCAGTGCAGTATTAATGTCCCCAACCACTCTAATTGGCCAGTATTATTTTATAATTTTCTGTAACCTAAAAGGGCATGGGATGGTTTAGCATACTGACATAATTTTACTGTTCATGTAATACTCATTTTTCTCACAATTCACTCTCTGACCACACAGTATAATATTACATGCCATTCCTTGCCCTTCAGGCTGTACTCTGTGTTCCTCTAGAATGCAAGTGCCATGAGTTACTCATTTCTCTGACAATCTCCTGAGAGCTTAGTCTATACAATTTTAATTTAATCCATTTGATTTGTGCCTTATCGACATTGCCTTAATAGACTTCAATATACATTTTTTGCTTCAGCTACAGATTGGCTAAAAAAAAAAATATATATATATATATATATATATATATATTTTTTTTTTTTTTTTTTTGCAAAAACAAACAAAACATTACTAGCTGCTTGAACTCCATCCCCAGTTAGTGTGAGCCAAAAGTCTAATTTTTTTCTGACTTTTATGCAGCAGCTACCCATTCATCTGTGACTGACAGCTGACCCAAACACAGCTTGCTTGTATTTGTAAACCATCATTTTACATGTTGCCGGATACAGCAAAAATTTAAATAAACCAACATTCTCTGAAACTCCATAGCACCACCTAGCTGGAGGGGGGGAAGGCAGGGTTGCAAATACCTTGCACTGAGGGCTTTCTCAGATTAACAGTCTGAAATGAATGAGAAGAAAGTAACAGGGGGCAATGAGAAAGATTCGTAAAATAAATTGATATGAGATGTCATGCACCCCTAACATATTGTACAATGTTGAGGCAGAAAAATACAGAACACCCGTAGTAAATCACATTTACAGAAAAATACACATATATACACAGTACTTACACACACACACACACACACACACACACACACACACACACACACACACACACACACACGCATATATACCTCTGTTTCAGCAAAGCAGTACCTGACGTTTCAGCATAACCCCGCCAGTACCTGGCCTGTCATTCAGCACAGTAGTCCAAGCTCATAAGCCACTGGTAAGCTAATTCTGGAATGCCATGCATGCAGTCCAAGCTCTATTTCAGCAAAGGCATAGCAGTTTCTCAGGACTAAGCCACCAATAAGCTAGTTCCGGTTCCGGAATGCCACACATGTGAGTGAGCACAGACTGCAGACCTTGCAGTATGATCACCTTCCAGTCTATGTGGCTGCATCTGCATAGACTTCTGGGGCATCTGTGAGACTGTTGCCTTATTCCATATCCAGACTGGTTAAGCAGCAGTCTGAATTTGAGTTTTCTGTGAGTTTTGGGATTTGGGATTTTTTTTTTATTTTTGGTTTTCAGCTGTAGGGGCTGCAGTCCTGCACTTCAATAGGACAAGGTGCCACTGGTCTACATGCTTGTGGCAAGAGGAAGTTTACATCCTTCTAAGTTGGGAATTGCTGGTTGAAGGCTTACTCTGTCTGTTACTTTAAAAGTGTCTCAGTTCTGGTTTAAGCACATGGGCTGCACGCCATTTGTTTTACATTAAGAACGTTTCTGGTCTACACTCTTGTGGGAGGAGAGGGTGGCCTCTGCCCTTCTGAGCTGGGAGTTGCTGGTTGAAGATTTATTGTGCTTGCTTATTTGAACTGTTTTTTTTTTCTGAAATCATTACACTTTGTTTGCTGTACCATAGATTAGATTCAAACTTTCTCAATCTAGTTCTGTTTGTATAACTTGAGCACTAAACCAGCTCATCTTTTGTTGGAGAGGGTTTCCTGCATCCTAGTGGCAGGAGTGTGCTGTTAGAACTCATCTGATTGAACGTTGCTGGAACAGGGCTTAGCTTTGAGCTTTTTTATTGGCTAATTTGTTTAAATCAGTTTACTCTCATTTGCTACATAAACACCAAGTTTGAGTGGGTTTGAGCTTGTTTTAGCAAAGCTCCACAGAGCTACTGCCCTGTTGTATTTATCTGTTCAATCCAAGCCATCTGCTGATCTCTACAAAATGTAAGTAGAATTTTTCACTGTATATTGCACTTTTGAACTGCATTTTTACCATATCACTGCTTATTTGAACTGTTTTTTTCTGAAATTGTTGCACTTTGTTTGCTGTAGCATGGACTAGATTCAGATCTGCTAAATCTAGTTCTCTTTGTATAACTTGAGCACTAAATCAGGCCATCTTTTGTTGGAGAAGGTCCCCCTGCACCCTAGTGGCAGGAGTGTGCAATTAGAACTCATCTGATTGAAAGTTACTGGAGCAGGGTTCAGTTCTGAGCTTTTTTATTGGTTAATTTCTTTAAATCAGTTTGCTCTCATTTGTTACATAAGCAGTGCATCAGTGCAGGTTTGTGCTTGTTTGTGCATCACACACTGCCAAGCAGCAGCAGGCACTGTTGACAGCTATAGACACAAACACTTTTGGCTGCAAATTTTCCCTTAGTACTCCGCTGATGCTCCATCGGTGAGTTCTAATGATTGTCCCTCACTGTCAGGTGATACATTAAGTGAAGCTTCTGAGATACCAACACAGGTTCTACCCACTAGCCATTCATATTTTTTGTCCACTTCTCCTGTCCTCTACTTTACCTGCTCCTTCCTGTCTCTTCCCTGTTTTGGGACCACATCAATTTACCTAGCATTATGGACAGACAATTTCCCACAGTTTCTCCAGTCAGCCTGGTTGACATAGGCATCCTGAAGCAATGTAGCAATCGCCTCAAGTACACTGACAACCCACTTCTTCTAGTCCACACAAATTCATTATGCAAAAGATGCATCTATATCAAGAACCTAGAATCCAGGTTCTCTCACTCACCAGTCAGTTCATCTGATACTAACAGTTTGTCAGCATGCATACCTCACCTCCTGCACCTACCAAACCAACAACACATAAACCTACATATGCAGAGGTTTTTACCAGAAGTTTACCTAAGCATCAGAGACTTCCCAAACACAAACACAAGCACGATTCACATAATACAACCTCTGCAGAACATAGTACACATAATATATCACACACCAGTGTCACCAGTCAAGCCCCTAAGGCATAACACAAAAACAAACATCTTAGTCATAAGCAACTCAGTTGTGAGACACACAGATGTCCTTCTCACCAGGATGGATAAGGAAAAAGCCACGGTCAGCTCTCTGTCAGGTGCCAGGATCCGCCACATCACACACACACACACACACACACACACACACACACACACACACACACACACACACACACACACACACACACACACACACACACACACACACACACACACACACACACACACACACACACACACACACACACACACACACTTGAGTCTCTCAACAACAGGCACTGTTATAACTCCATCACAGTCCATATTGGTGTGAATGACTTGAGAAGTACCTCACTGGCCTATATGAAGAGAGACATGACTGAGCTCTCTGATTATGTGTCTCAGGCAGGTATGCCCCTAGCCTTAAGCAGCATTTTACCTTCACCTAAGATGATACCTCAATACAAACAAAAAATGAGTGACTTTAACAATTGGCTTATTTTCTGGTGTCATTCAAAGGGGATCCAGTATCTGTCAGCCTGGGATGACATGGTCGACAGACCTCGATGTTTTGCCAGAGATGGTCTTCATCTGTCACCACTGAGATTTCAGTTACTGGCTAAGGCTTTTGCCACTCCCATAGTGCCTTTTTAGGTAATGTCACAAGAATAAAATTCCCAATGTAAAAATGCCATCTAAAAACAACTTCAAAGTTATGCTGCTAAATGCTAGGAGTCTTAAACAGAAATTGCACTCACTGGAAGCAGTCCTCACCTTGGAAATGCTGACATTTGTGCAGTCACTGAGACTATGACTGCAGAGAGCACCCCAGGTATACCAGGCTACAATTCCTTCCACACATTCAGACCACAAACTGAAGGCATTAGAACTAAAGGAAGTGGTGTATCAATATTCATTAAAAGATAAATACACCTCTACACTGGTAAAACAGCACGATTCCCTTGAATTACTTCAGGTGCAAATGACTGTAGGTGGTCATTGCTAGCTACAGGACCCCCTCCATGAATCAGGACATCCACTCAGCCTACTTGGATCTACTTGAGTCAATCAAGCTACAACCAAACACCCTGGTTTTGGGTGACTTTAATTACCCTTCCATTGACTGGGTAAATTATATGTGTTCTAACTCACTTGCCTAAAGATTCCTGGAATATGTTGACTCAAATGCCCTGGATCAGCTGGTTGACACACCCACAAGGGGATCAAGCATCCTGGATCTGGTGCTCACCAACATAGGAGACTGCTGCACCACCCCAATATGTGGCCATCCCTGGTGAGATCTGATGACAAATCATTCTTGCTAGAAGTAACAATTACACATGACCCCCCCCCCACTTAGCAATAACTAGACTAAAAAACTTCTCCAAGGCCAATTACAACCTCTTATTTGACAGCAAAAATAGCTTCATAGCCCCTCCCTCCACTGATGGAACAAACACCTATGCTAAGCTCTACACCAATGATTTATACGAGCACCTGTACAACTGTACTGACTCTGCCGTACCTGATAGAACCAAAGCAAGATCTTCAAGGAAAAAACAAACCTGCCTCATGGACAACAGCCATTAATAGGCTATACAATAGGAGAAAGAAATAGCTGTTTAAGAGTAGGAATGAATGGTCTGAAAATTGGAAACTCTTTCTCCTCAATTTAAACAAGCAAATAAGACTCCTAGTGAAGTCCTCCAAAGCTAACTATGAATCCAGATTAGCTTTCCTAACTAAGGATAACCACAAGGCATTCGTTAGTTACATCAGTAACCTCAAAGGTAAGGCCAAGATTTGCACTAACCTACATACTGGTACTACATACAGAACCTGTGGATATAGCAAACCTGCTGGCTGGCAGGTTCAGTGAAAATTTCACTCCCTGTTCACCAGTACATATACCCCAAAGCATCCCTAACACCTGCCCTGCACCTAGTATCTCCAAGGAGCAGGTCTTAAATGCCCTCTTCAAGGCCAAAAACACAGCCTCTATAGCACCAGACAACATCCCAAGCTGTGTTCTACATGGGTTAAAACAGGAATTAGCATCACCATTGGGCATGCTTTTCCATCACAGCCCAAGCACTGGTGTCATCCCAGCAGAATGAAGAATGGCTACCGTCATCCTTTTGCACAAAGGGGGTGCATCCACAGACCCCAGGAACTATAGACCCATTAGCCTGGCCAGCCTTATCTGCAAGGCCATGGAAAAAATCATCAGGGACCTTATTAATAAAGATATAGGAAATGTCCAAATGCTTGACCCTGCTCAGTTTGGCTTTGTCAAGGAGACAATGCTTATTAAACTTGGTGGGCTTCTTTCACAGTCACCAAAGCCCTAGATGAGGGCAAATCTGTGCATACAGCCTACTTAGACTTAGCCAAGGCCTTTGACACAATCCCCCACTCAGACATCAATGATAAACTCACCTTGCTGGGTATCCACCCATATATTTTCAGGTGGGATGCAAACTGGCTCATTGATAGAACTCATACGGTCAAAATAGGGGACTCCACCTCCTCCAGCAGACTCATAACTAGTGGTGTTCCACAGGGATCGGTTCTGGGACCCCTACTGTTTGGAATCTACTTCTCCAAAGTACAGGCTAAAACTAAAGGACTGTAGCTGGCAAAGTTTGCTGATGACTGAAAACTGGGAGCAATCATTGAAATCCCCAGTAATGTCAATATCCTGCAAGAAAGTTTTATGCAGTCTAATGATTGGTGACAAAGTCATGGTCTTAAATCTAATGCAGAAAAATGCATTATCATCTCCTTCACAAGGGTGATGTTCCTGCACATCAATAGCAGTACCCTAAGCACACAGTCAGTGCTGAGAGATCTGGACACACAGGGCGACAGCAACCTTAACTTCGATCACCATGTCTCCACAGTGGTAAGAAGGGTATTTTATATTGCTCATCTCATAAGTAAGAAAATTGCCTCCAGAAAAAAGCAGTTCTAACCCCACTGGCGAGGTCCAGATAGCCTGTGTGGACTGCCTTACCCTCGTGCACAGCTCTGGAGACTGATTCGAATAAGTCAATCAGGTTCAGGAGACAAGATCGGCCCTTCATGAACCCAAACTGGGTGGGGTCCAGTGTTTGAAGGTTGCCAATGTCTTTGTTTATAAGTTCCACGATAATGCCCTTGCAGATCAGTCTCGTCAGACTGATGGGATGGTAGTTCCCAGGATCCAAGGTGGATCGCCCCTTGTGGAGCTGGATAACTGTAGCTGTGCACCACTCAGTGGGCACAAAGCCTGAGGTGAGGCTATGATTAAACATGACACTTAGATGAGGTGCCAGTTCATTTTGTAGTTCATGTAGTACACAGCCCGGGATGTCATCTGGTCCCATGGATGCTGTATTCTTAGCTTTGGAGAGTGCGGTTTCTACCTGTGTGGCCATGATTACCGGAATTTGGAAAACTTTTGGTATTGAGATGGGCCCTTTAGGGGTGAGAGGGGGGGTGAAGTTGGCACTAAATCAATCTGCCAGGATATTGGCAATATCCTTGGGATCAGTATATTTAATGCCATTCTGTTGTAGCTCAGAGCATATCTGAGCATTGCCATTTAGATTCTTGACATAGCTATAGAATTCCTTGTGGTTGTCTTTGGAATCTTTGGCAATTTTATTTTCGCAACTAGCTCTGGAGGATTTTATGAGGGGTCTCAGCTTCCTACTGAGGCTGTAAGGGAGTTTTTTGCAAACTGGGATTTTCCTCTTTTCTGCAACAGTTTCTTTCTTCTGTTGAATAGTTTGTTTATGGCAGGGGACCAACAGATTGGCTTCCTTTTTTTGGAGGAGAGCGTCTTGGTTATATTTGGGATGGCACAATTAATGCACAATTTTATGTGCTCGTACAGTGCCTTAGTGTAGGATTCAGCAGTCAAACTTTCAGCTCCCATCTCCATGGGTGTCATGAAATTTGTCACTTCAGACTTGAGTAGCATGAAGTTGGCTTTGGAGACGTTTTTTACGGAGGTTTCCTTACAGGGGGTAGGGGTGGGATATGGATGTCAAGGGTGATTTGCTTATGGTCAGACCTGACCAATGAGGTGGGTGACCACTGGTGTAGAGCATCTGTCTCCCATGTTGGTAATGACCAGGTCTAGGATATTGGAGCCCCTGGTGGGACAATGGATTAGGTGATCCAAGGCATTGGAATTTATGAATTCCAAGAACCGTTGGGAAAAGGTGTTGGTACCTGAATAGTTTTCCCAGTTAATGGCAGGGTAGTTGAAATCACACAGTATTAGGGTGTTTGGTTGTATCTTAATATTTTCCAGTATGTTTAGAAAGGTGAAGTGAGAATCTTGAGGCATGGTGGGGGATCTGTAGCAAGCTACAGTTTGGATTGCAGTCTTACCTAGTGTTAGTTGCACCTGGAGAATTTCAGATGCATTGTGTTGGGCAACTAGCTTGGAGGTGTGAATATCCTTGGTGAATATGGACACTCCTCCACCTTTAGTGTTTCAGTCTGGGTTTGGTGGCCGAAAAGTGTGGTATGAGTTGTAGCCTGGTATTGCAGGGGTGCTCTCTGGCGCCTTGAACCAGGTGTCAGTTACTGCACAGATATCAATGTTCTCCATTTTTAGGAGTGCCTCAAGAGAGTGCATTTTGAGGGTTAGACTTCTAGCATTGAGTAGTGTTACCTTCAGATTTTGCATGCTTGTATCTGTAACGGTGGTGGTTTTGTCCTTTGAACCTTGTCTAAAAAAGGCACTATAGGGGTGGCAAGAGCTTTAGCCAGTAACCTGAATCCCAGGGGCGACAGGTGCAGACCATCTCTGGCAAAGCTTTGTAGTTTGTCGATTATGTCTTCCCAGACAAGACAGATACTGGATCCCCTTTGAATGACACCAGAAGCTTAGCCAATTTTTGAAGTCAATTATTTTGTCTTTATACTGCGAAGGCAGGATGGAACTAAGGGCTAGGGTCATACCTGCCTGGGCCACATGATCCAAGAGCTCTTCTGTTTCTCTTTTCATGTAGTCCAGGGAGGTACGTCTCAAGTCATTCACTCCAACATGGACAATGACAGAGTCATATTTGTACTTGCTGTGGAGTGACTTGAGTGCATGCATTATGTGGTGGATCCTGGCACCCGACTTGCAGCTGACTGTAATTTTCTTCTTGTTCAGCCTGGTGAGTGGGGCATCAGTGTACCTGACTATAGAGTCACCTATGACTAAAGTGTTGGGTATGTTGTCTTGCCTTAGAGGCTGTTGTGGGTGGTACATTGGTGTTGTGAACTATGTGTCACTTTGGTTGTGACTGTTGTTTGTTTGTGTTTCAACTTCGGAGGTCCTTGTTGCTTGGGCAGGTTAATGTTAAGGGCCTCCATATATGTGGGCTTAGTGTTGCTATGTGTGAGTGTTGATGGTGTGGTTTTTGAAGGGCTATGTACTGCTTGAGGTGTAGTGCAGGTGTTAACCTTCTCCTCTTGACTGTCTAGCACAATCTTGGCTGGAGAGAGCTTTGCTTCCAGTTTGGCTATGTAAGTGCATCTCTCTCAGGTTTTAGTGTTGGGTGGTAGGAGGAGAGGGTTGTCTGTGTACATGAGGCAGTTGCTGCATTGCCCCAGCATGCCCAAATTCACCAGGTGGACAAGAGAAATCACCAGAAGCTGACCCTTGGATATGCCTGTTTAGGTGCTTTTTTGTAAAGTACAAGAGCTGTTTTCCCTTACCTTAGCAAGGTACTTTGCAATTATAGGCTGTTTAGTGCCTATGATTAATTTCTCCTTATTAACAAGGAGAGTTGAGTGCTTGTATCAGTTTAAGGCTTCCTAGTGCTTTTCAGCAGGTTCTAGAGCAAGTGCTAGTCACATGGTTTCAGATTTTAGTGCTACTACTGAGAAACCAGATAGTTATAAGGGAAAATTTGAAGAGCAGACTTTCTGGCATCTGGAATAGTTTAACCATAGCCCCGTTGTGCTGCACGATGTGAAAAATGCACAAACACAAGCTTTTTTAAGCCAGAAAGTTGAAAGGGATAGAAATCATCCTTCAACACCATCACCCACTCTGGAATCATAGATAAACTTACTAAGCTGGGCATAAATCCCTACATCACTCGATGGGTTGCCATCTGGCTTACTGACAGAACCCAGACTCTAAAAGTAGCCGACTACAAATCCAGCTCCAGACAATTGACAAGTGGAGTACCTCAGGGTTCAGTACTGAGTCCGCTCTTGTTTGGCATCTACTTCTCTGAAGTACAGGCCAACACTAAGGGACTCTGGCTAACAAAGTTCGCAGATGACTGCAAACTGGGAGCCATTACTGAATCCCCAAATGATGTGGATATTCTACAAAAGGGCCTTACAGAAAAAGATGCTTGGTGCCAGAGCCATGGGCTCAAGCTTAATACCAGAAATGTATAGTTATCCCCTTTGGGAAAAAACATGTACCCATGAATTACCACATAGGTGGCAGTACACTAAACACCGAAAGTGTGATGAGAGACTTAGGGACACAGGTGGACAGTGGTCTCACCTTCGTTACCCACATCGCCACAACAGTCAGGAAATCCTTCTATGTGGCACACCTCATCACTAAGGGCTTTTCATCCAGAAAAAGGAGGTCATTGTCCCACTGCACTCATCCCTCATTAGACCCATTATAGAGTACAATGTCCCATTTGGTATGTACCTCACAAGACATCTGCAACAGCTGGAAAGGCCGCAGAAATACCTCACTAAAAGAATCACTTGCCTAAAGCAGATGCCCTATGCTGACCGTCTAAAAAAAAACTCCAGCTATACTCTGTGGCATATCATCTACTCATAGGTGATCTCTGCTTAACATACAAGGCCAAGTCAAACCCTGAGCTGTTGGACGTGCTCCACTTAAAGAAATCCCAATCCCTCAGAGCCACACACTCCAGGGATCTAAACCTTGTCATCACAATAAACAAAACTTGTTGGAGGGATAGGTTCCTGACCCAGAGACTCCCCATACTCAGGAATAGACTGCCCATACATGTCAAGCAGAGTGTCTCCTTGACGATTGGATGGGAGATAGGAAATTCACCCTGGGGAATCACGTCAGTCGCCCTGCTAGACAGGGGTTCAGGGAAGTAAATATTGTGAGAAGAAATATCCATGGAATTGTTATGGCTAGGCTTGTATAGGCCCTAGGACCAATAGCCTAGTACCAGCCTATGAACCTATGAACCTATGTACTCTTCCCTCATCAGGCCAATAATAGAGTACAACACTCCCTTTGGTATGCTACTTTCCAAACACCTGCAGCAATTGGAGAGGCCACAATGGTTCCTTACAAAGAAAATTCAGGGGTCTTCAAGATCTGTCTTATGCACAGACTGAAATCATTGTTACTTTACTCTGTGTCATACAGATTGCTCAGAGGTGACCTGTGCCTTGCATATAGAACAATCTCTGACCCAGCTTTAATGGAAATGCTGCACATTCGCAAGTCAAATAGCACACGGGTCACTCACTCAAAGGACGTTAACCTGCTATGTGACATCAACATACCTTGCTGGTTAGACAGATTTGTCTCACAGAGGTTGCCCCACCTTTGGAACAAGCTTCCTATTCATGTTAAACAAAGCCACTTGTTAGCCCAATTTAAGTGTAATTTGGACGATCAGATGGGTAACTGGAAATTCACCTCGGGGAACCCACCTGGGTCCTACTTGTACAGCGGCAATAGTTGCTGATTTTAGTGTCTGCTTGAACCAGACACCCTTGGAAATATGGGTTGAACTTAACTAGGCTTGAAAGGGCCCTGGGCCTATTAGCCTAGTAACCTCCTATGATCCTATGAACCTATGTTATTGTCACAATTGGTAGATATAGTATATGGTCCTCTTAGGTTAATTCTGTACAGTTTGTGACTTGGTAGAAGGCGAAAATGTGTCATAGTTGTGGAGGCCAAGGAAGTGGATTAAGGTGAAAGAGTAGACCAGTATTGGTGGATCTTGATTTCCCGGACACTACCTTTCACTAAAGGGTATGGCCCCTTTCCCCAGTTAAGGAGTGTCAGAAATCCAGAATTTAGTATAAACTGTTCTCAGTGGTCTGTAAGCTGTATTTCTCTAACTGGATGCAAATGTTCTTATCAGCTCAGCTGATGATACCTGTTTCGCAGGGCATGCCATCTGTTGTTGATATAAAAGGGTAAAAAACCTTTAGTGAAGCACTCAGGCAAAACTAATGAAGGTTCAGAAACAGTTGAAATGTAGGAGGAAATGTAACAAGATGGGGATCAAGAAGATGATGGTACTGGGTTATGTGTTCCTTAGAGGAGAATGTTAGGAAGAGAAAATTATATGGATTACATGAGTGGTTGTGATGTATGGACTTTTGTTAATATTGCTGTTTTTTTTTCTAAATCTGAGACTGTGAACAATAATTAAAAGTGATTTTGAAAAATGTTGACTGTTACTGGGTAATGACAAAGCATGACATAGGTAGAATTCCAGGTCTATATTACCGCATCAAAATGTATCTCCACTGAATACCAATCCATCAACACCTATACAATGAAATTCACTTTCACGAACTGCAGGTTTCCTAGTGTAAGGAAGCATTTGGTCAGCACCACAACTCTGCCCTTTTCCCCACTGTACTGCAATCTCAGAGTTTGCATACATAGTTGGGGGAGTGGGGGGCACAGCCCCCCCACATTGGGTGTTGTGGGGGGTGAAGCACCCTCTTGGGTGGGTTTGATTTAGTGTAGTGTGTGTTCTGCTGTGCTCGGGTGCAAGTGTTTATTTACCCTGGGACAAAGTTCAATGTTTGCTGATTTGGGTTTCTTTGTATAGGTGTCGATGGATTAGTATTCAGTGGAGATAACAATGACTATGTTGTTTATAAAGAATTTAAATGTGATACAAAATGCAGGATGCAAATCTGAATAATGCTTGTACATAATGTATGGATCACTTTAGAAGTTATGTTATTGAAGTGTGTTCCATAGGTTCATACGTTCATAGGTAGGTACTAGGCTATCGGCCCTGGGGCCTATATAACCCTAACCAAAAAAGATCCCTGGCTTTCATCACCCATGAAAGTTATTTTCCTGCGTCCCTGTCTAGCAGAGCCACAGAAGTGATCTTCAGAGTGAATTTCCAATTTCCCATCCAATTGTCGAGATTTTTCTTAAAGAGGGCTAATGAGGAGCTTTGCTTGACATGAATAGGTAGTCTGTTCAGGAACATGGGAAGTCTCTGGGACAGGAATCTATCCCTCCAGCATGTTCTGTTTATTGTGGTGGCAAGGTTTAGGTCCCTGAAGTGTGTGACTCGGAGGGATTGGGGTTTCTTTAAGTGTAGCATGTCCAACAGATCTGGGTTTGATATGGCTTTGTATGTTAGGCAGAGGTCACCTATGAGTAGACAATAAACGACGGAGTAGAGCTGGAGTTTTTTGAGACAGCCTGCATATGGTATCTGTTTGAGGCTGGTAATCCTCTTATTGAGGAATTTCTGTGGCCTTTCTAGTTGTTGTAGATGTCTTGCGAGGTACATGCCAAAATGGGGCATTGTACTCTATAATTGGTCTGATGAGGGATAAGTAGAGAGGAACAATGACCTCTTTTTTTCTGGAAGTGAGCCCCTTTGTAATGAGGTGTGCCACGTAGAAGAGTTTCCTGACTACTGTGGTGATGTGATTATCAAAGGAGGGTCTACTGTCCACCTGTGTCCCAAGGTCTTGTATCACACTTTTGGTGTTTAGTAGGCTACCGCCTCTGTGGTAGTTCATGGGTACAGTGTTTTTCTCAAAGGGGATGACAATGCACTTCTTGGCATTGAGATTGAGACCATGAGTTTGACACTAAGCATCAGTCTCAGTGAGGCCCCTTTGTAGAATGTCCACGTCATTAGGTGATTCTCTTATTGCTCCTAGTTTGCAGTCATCTGCGAACTTCATTAGCCAAAGACTTGCTGTATTAGTCTGGACTTCTGAGAAGTTGATGCCAAACAGAAGTGGACCCAGGACTGAGCCCTGTGGTACTCCACTTGTCACTGGTCTAAAGTTAGATTTGGAGTTGGCTACTTTCACTGCGTGGGTTCTGTCAGTGATCCAGTTGGCTATCCATCTTGTGACATAGGGATTTATGCCCAGTCTAGTGAGTTTATTTATAATTCCAGAGTGGGGGAAGGTGTCAAAAGCCTTGGCGAGGTCAAGATAGGCTGTGTGCACCACCTTACCCTTGTCCATGTCTCTGGTGACTGCTTCAAAGAAGTCAATCAGGTTTAGGAGACATGACCTACCTTTTACAAACCCAAACTGAGTAGGGTCCAGAGTTTGGAGGTTACCTATGTCCTTGTTTATAAGCTCCAAGATAATACGTTCCATGGCCTTGCAGAATAGGCTCATCAGGCTTATGGGGCAGTAGATCCCGGGGTCTGTGTTGGTGCCCCCTTTATGGAATAGGATAACTGTCACTGTGCACCATTCAGTAGGCACAAAGCCTGAAGTGAGGCTATGCCTGAACATGGTACTTAGGTGGGGTGCCAGTTCATTCTGTAATTCATGCAGAAAGCACCCAGGGATGTTGTCAGGTCCCATGGATGCTGTGTTCTTGGCTTTGGAGAGTGTGGTCTTTACTTGTGCAGCCATGATTACAGGGGCTTTGCATTCTTCCAGTATAGTGATGGGCCCTTTGGGTGGTGAAGTTTGCACTGAACCTATCTGCCAGGATGTTGGCAATATCAGTTGATTCTGTATATCTAGTGCCATTGTGCTGTAGCTCAGAGCAAATTTGAGTGTCGCCATTGAGATTCTTGCCATAGCTGTAGAATGCTTTGTGGTTATCTTTAGAATCAGTGGTGATTTTATTTTCGTAACTAGCTTTGGAGGATTTTATGAGGGATCTCAGCTTCTTACTGAGGCTGACCAAGGAATTCCTGCAATCAGGGGATTTTATTCTTTTTTGCAACAGCTTCTTCCTTCTGTTGTAGAGTTTGTTTATGTGGCAGGGGACCACCAGATTGGCTTCCTTTTTTTTGGAGGAAAGCATCTTGGTTCTGTTGGGGATGGCACATCCATGCACTCATGTATGTGCTTATACAGTGCATTTGTATAGGATTCAGCAGTCGTACCTCTATTTTCCATCTGTATGGGTGTCGTGAAGCTTGCCACTTCTGTCTTAAGAAGCATGAAGTAGGCTTTGGAGAAGTTTTTTTATGGTGGTTTCCTTAATGGGGGTGGGGGCAGGATATTGATGTCTAGGGTGATTAGCTTGTGGTTGGATCTGAACAGCGAGGAGTTGACCTCTGGCATGGAACATCGGTTGCCCATATTGGTAACGACCAGGCCCAGACTATTGCTGCCCCTGGTGGGGGTATGGACAAGCTGATCCAGGGCATTGGAATTTATGAATTCCAGAAAGCATTGAGCAAATGAGTTAGTACATGAGTAGTTTTCCCACTTGGTGGTGAGGTAGTTGAAATCACCCATTGTTAGGGTATTGGGCTGTACCTTAATATCATGCAGTATATCAAGAAATGTGGAGTGGGCATCCTGGGGCATGGCGGGGGATCTGTAACAAGCTACAGCCTGGATTGCAGTCTTGCCCAGTGTTAGTTGCACTTGGATAATTTCAGATGCATTATGTTGAGCAACTAGCCTGGAGGTGTGGATATCCTTAATGAATATGGACACACCTCCACCTTTAGTGTTTCGGTCCAGGTTAGTTGGCCGAAAGGTGTGGTATGAGTTATAGCCTGGTAATGCAGGGGTGCTCTCTGGAGCCTTGAACCAGGTCTCCATCACTGCACAGATATCAATGTTCTCCATTTTAAGGAGTGTCTCGAGTGAGTGCATTTTGAGGTTTAGACTTCTAGCATTGAGTAGCATTACCCTCAGATTTTGCTTGCTTAAACCTGCTACGGTGGTGAGTTTGTCATTTGAACCTTGCCTAAAAAGGGCACTATAGGGGTGGCAAGAGCCTTAGCCAGTATCTGGAATCCCAGGGTGACAGGTGCAGGCCATCTCTGGCAAAGCATCATGGTCTGTTAATCATGTTGTCCCAGGCAGACAGACACTGGATCCCCTTAGAATGACACCAGAAGCTTAGCCAGTTGTTGAAGTCATCATTTTGTCCTTTTATTGTGGTATCATTCTGGGTGATGGCAGGATGCTACTCAGGTTTAGGGTCATACCTGCCTGGGCTACATGATCCGAGAGATCCTCCATGTCTCTTTTCATATAGTCCAGGGAGGTATGTCTCAGGTCATTCACACCAACATGGACAATGACAGGGTCATATTTGTACTTGTTGTGGAGTGACCGGAGTGCTTGCTTTATGTGGCGGATCCTGGCACCCACCAGGCAGCTGACAGTAACTTTCTCCTTGTTTAGCCTGGTGAGTGGGACATCAGTGTACCTGACTATAGAGTCACCTATGACTGGTGTGTTGGGTACGTTGTTTTGCCTTATGGGCTGAGGTTAAGTGGCACACTGATTTTGTGGGCTATGTGTCATTTGGGTAGTGTTGGGGGCTGGTAGTTGCTTGCATTTCAGCTTTGGAGGTCTCTGTTGTTCGGGCAGATTTTTATTGAGAGCCTCCGCAAATGTAGGTGTGTGTTTTGTGTTACTATGAGTGGGATTAGGTGGTGTAGGTTTTGATGGACTATGTGTTGAGTGTGGTGTGGTGCGGTGCAGGCATTTACCTTCTCCTTTTGACTGTCTAGTACAGTCTTGGCTGGAGAGAGCTTGGCTTCCAGTTTGGCTATATAAGTGCATCTGTCACAGGTTCTAGTGTTGGGTGGTAGGAGGAGAGGGTTGTCACTGTACATGAGGCAGTTGCTACATTGCCCCAAGATGCCCAGATTCATCAGGTGGACAGGGGAAAATACCAGGAACTGACCCTTAGACATACCTGGACAGGTGCTTATTAATTTAAGTACTAAAAGTTGTTTTCCTCCTAACAAGTGAGGAAAGTTGAGTGCTTTAGTAATTTGTACATTATTTAGTGCTTGAAACAAGTTTTGAACAAGTGCTGAGCACAAGAACACAGTTTTGAGTGCTGAAATTAGAAAACTGGCTAGTTCTAAGGGAAAATTGAAGAGCAGACTATATGGCACCAGGAATAGTTTAACCCTAGTTAAACGGCGTTGCACGATGTGCAAAACCGTGCAAACATGGGTTTTTAAACAGAAAGATGAAAGGGATAGAACTAGCCCAAAATGGCCAGTAAAACTACAGATTCTGAGCTGAAACCACTCCTCCAGTGACAGATAGGCTGCTCAAAGCTCACCACTCTCACTGATGAACAGAGAAGCTTCCTTCTATTTAATAAGGTCTGGGCAACAGTAAAACTACAAAATAGCCCAGAATTCAGCAAAATCTGAAAACCAGACTCTACTGGTTATAGAAAGATGGGAAACGAGTAGAGAGATGGGATTTGTTTGTTTTTTTGTTTTGTTTTGTTTTTTTTTCAAAAATTAAAAGAGATACAGTAAAACAAATACTTTTAAAGCAGTAAAATGGCTATCGCACTTGAGTATGTAGCCCTCAACAGTTCAACAGTTGAAAAACACTTAAAAATGATCAGTTAAAGTGCAGACAGTATCAGAATTCAAAAACAGTTCAAATAAGTTGAAAAGTTAATAAAACAATGCTTGGAACAGTGTGGCTAGCAAAAATAAGCAATAAAAAGCAAAATAGAGGTACCTTAATCCACTCAAAGTCTCCCTTTTCTCTCTCTGCTGCTATAGAACTCTGCAGGACAACCAGGCAGGATCTTGCTAATATAAAACAAGTGCAAAAACCAGCAAACATGGGTTTTTAAACAGAAAGATGAAAGGTAGAGAAATAGCCCAAAATGGCTAATAAAACTACAGACTCTGAGCTGAAACCACTCCTCCAGCAACAGATAGGCTGCTCAAAACCACTCTCACTGATGGACAGAGAAGCTTCCCTCTACAATTACAAAACAGCCCAGAATTTAGCAAAATCTGAAAACCGGACTATACTCGTTATAGAAAGGCAGGAAACGAGTAGAGAGATAGGATTTTTTTTTGTTTTGTTTTTTTTTTAAAAATTAAAACAGATACAGTAAAACAAACACTTTTAAAGCAGAAAAATGACTATTGCACTTGAGTGTGTAGCCCACAACAGTTCAACAGTTGAAAAACACTTAAAAATGATCAAAGTGCAAACAGTATCATAATTCAAAAAGCAGTTCAAATAAGTTTCAGTATGCTATTGTTCCACATCAGACATTAATATAATTAGGTGTGACCAGTTTTGCATAAAATATGTTTCTAAAAGCATGTAGTTGTCAGTTCCGTACAATATAAATACAGATGTTTTTAGGAGCTTGCCTGCTGTGATGGCAAGGCAATGGAGTGTGCTGTAATGTCTGATACATAATATGGCGCCTAGAATGATGCAAGCAATATGACATCTTGGCTGGGCTTTGCAATGCATGGACTTCCACGCTATGCAACAGACACAAGTTAACCTGGTAACAGACCACTGATGGCAGGACACAGTTGTCATCATATGCACAGGTAGGGAGACTAGAGTGACAGTGGTTGGCATTGGGCACTGGGGATTTAATAATGTGGGTGTGTATGTGTGTCTTGGCCTGGTTCATAAGTTCATAGGTAAGTACTTGACAATCGGTCTGCAGACCATTTCAAGCCTGGCAAACAAACCTTAGCCTCAAGCAGGGAAAAAAAGAGTTTGAGGCTGTCCATCCAATTATCTAGGTTTACCTTGAAGGTAGCAAGGGTGCTACTCTGCTTGAAATGTAGTGAAAGGTTGTTCCAGAGGTGAGGGATACACTGGAATATGAATCTATCATGCCAGCATGCCTTATTTATCTGCTGGTGAAGGTTTACTTCCTTTAACTGAGTATTTGATGTACCATTAGTTCTGCAAAGGAACAGGAGATAAATAGGGGTGGATCTTTTATGGCACAAAAGGCTAGATATAGATTACCACAGAGGAGTATTTTACAGACTGAGTACAGAGAACTGACTGCCAGACTCTCCTGATAACTAAGATTTTTGATACCATTGATCTTCTAAGTTAGGAATCTCTGAGGTCTCTGGTGTTGTCTGATATGTTTAGATAAAAGGTGCATTGTATTCAATACTGTGTCTAATAAGATATGAGTAAAAAGGAATTAAGGCTTTTTTGGATCTAGTGGAGATGGTAAAAAGCTTTCCAAACTACTGTGGAGACATGGTGGCCAAGTGATAAGGAATTGGTGAAAGAGGAAAGCTTGAAAAATTGTGCAGGGAGGGGGTGGTATCTGCAGCATAGGGTAGATGTGCAGATATGGGTGGGGTTGGCTGGACTGTATGTAGGTGGACATAGCCCCTGTAGATGTTACAAGAATGTGTATGTTTCCATGTGACAAGTCCACAGTCTACAGTGCACATAGCAGGTATGTGCATCAATTCTGCATGTGACCATTCATGAGGGTGTCCTCCATGGAAGTGTTACTGGCATAATCTGCAAATGACACAGAGGATAGTGCACTTTGTGAGTGTAAATAGAGGCCATGCCTTAGTGATGTCCATCACATACACTTTATATGCATGTGTATCTACTGCTGACCACAACCCACTCTATATTGGTAGTAGCCATGGAGGACATTATGCTATGTGACCTATACCATTCCTGTTGGAAACAAAGAGGGATGACCATGTGAATGCTTTGTCATTGGTGTGTGGCATCATTTGTAGATATAGGCTCCCCCAGGAACATTTAAAAAATGCTACCTAAATAGGCAAAGCCTTATTTGTTGTCATTACATGGCCTACATACCACAATGACAATTCTTGCTGTGAACAATGTGACATCAATATGTGCCTTTATGACCACCCAGCACATCCATTTGTAATGGATATGGATAACTGCAGCTCAGGAGTGGAGCAAGAACAAAGGTGTAAGCAGGTACTGGTATCCAACCGCATACTGGTGTCCCCATGCTCACTGAAGCTGCCAGCACCCACTGGATGACCCATACAGTGAATCACCTGTGAAAGCAGACAGAAACAAGCTAGTGTGTCAATAACCCTTAGTGATAATCCTATACTCCAGTGCTGTAATAGCTGTAAACAGTACAGCAAAAAAAGAATATGTGTACATTCATTATGCAGGCTACTGTAGCAGCTGATGCCCTGATGTTATTGTAGGGATAGTATAACCAGCTTCACTATGTGATTGTTACTGTCTGTGGCTTGCTGCACTATATGATACATATGTAAAGTCAAACCCACATAGAGCATAACCCATAGACATCTGTAGTGGTGAGTGAAGTTTAGCTACAATGTCTAGTCCTCCACCAGTTATGTGGGAGGGGTCTTTTACCAGAAGCAGAGATGCCAGGAACTCTTCCTTGTCCATGAGTGATGTCCATGTAGCCAGACTTCTACCTATGGCCATCCTCCATGGCTGGCCTTAGGCATAGGAGAACTAGGCAACCGCCTAGGGCGCCATACAGGTTAGCCTCATAAAGGGCGCAAAATCGCAAAACAAACAAAAGTTAAAAAGTTAAACATCTTTCTTCACTTTTCTGATTTTTTTAACATTGCGCCCGACGCCCGTTTGTACAGTAGCATTACGCCCTCCCCCATGACTGATGACATGAACACACAGCATATAGAATGCCCCCTCCCTACGTTGTTCTTCCATCCCCCCCCCGCGTGATGTATGAGTCTCTTAGTAGTGGCTGAGGTTGTCAGCATTATTTAAAGCATCCAATCAGTGATGCTTTCATATCACTGTCATCCCTGGCTACTGCTTCAATCGACAGTATATAATGCAGCTCATGCCCACCTCTCATTCCTTTCTTCATGACGAGCTAGAGGCAGGTGCATCCATTGGCTGATATTTACTTCCTGAATTTCTTCACGGGACTGGACGGTGTGGCGTGGGTCATTGGCGGCCTGGTTTGCTTCACCACGCGGGCTCCCAACTGCGGATTTCATTTATTTGGCATTGATTTTTTTCTTCACCACTTGCTTCACTATTTTGCTTTAACTTAAGGTAAGCTGATGCTGCAGGCGCCTGTCTCACACACAAGCGTTAATTACTATAATGCTGTGCCTGTGTGTGAAAATTGCTGTGTTTTCCTGCTCTGGGTGTTAGGCTTGGGGTTACTCGCTAAACTTATCGTTAATGGTTTTCTCCTTTTTTGCTCATAAACTTATTGTTTAGTTAATAGCTAAACTTATTGATAACTTAAAAGTATAGTTTTCTCCTTTGGCTCATAAATTTATCGTTTAGTTGTGCTGCACAAGCCTGCACAACTAAATGATAAGTTTATGAACAAAAGGAGAACACCATACGCTTCGCCCCCTAACTGGTTGCACAGTGAAGTGATTACTTTTTCTCCTTGATGGATTCTTCAGTCTTTCAGAGTCCCTGATTATATGAACAAGGGAAATTTGATTTATATCCCTAGCCAACATATAATTGGCAAAATCAGACCAAAAGCAGGTTATTAAGTGATGATTGGTAGAAAAGGGGCTCGTTGAGGTTGCTTTTTCGCGTAAGGAAACCTCAAGTAATACTGGTATCGGTGAACTTAGACAAATTCCAAGAAGCATAAAATATCCCTAATTTAACCATTTATTTATTCCAGGTAACACACCCTTCAACTATCCTTACTTTTTAGGGATGGCCCTAATATATTTTGGCTAAACCTTTGCACTGTTTATCCTTAAGTTGTGAATGAAATGGATTGATTATAATAGTAAATATTGATAACCATGATAGGTACAAACTGATTTTGAGTCAGAAAATCAAACGAGTCACAAAACCTCCTTTTATCAACTTTCTCTTCTCCCTAATTTTGGCATGTCCTCAAACAGTTCTGCTTTGTCCTTATAGGGTTACCACCTGTTCCACTTTGCTAGGGACAGTCCCTCTTTGGGCAGTTGTGTCCCGCAAAAAAAATAAAAAATGGCAAATGCCCTGACATTTTAGGACAAAAATATTTCCTACGTTTTTTTTAATAGTTGTATAAAACAGTTATTTTTTATCTGAAACACCTAAATGTTATATGAAATAGCATAATCAACTCAAATGCTAGACTAGAAGAATAAGCTTTTATTGTGGCAAAAAAGTGAAGTTCTATCCTTTGTACTGGTAATTGTTTTGTCCTGCAAAATCTGACATTTCTACAAAAAAATGTCCCACTTTGGGCATTTGAAAAAGTGGCAACCCTATGTCCTTATTTGTCCCTGCAACCATTGGAAAGGCAAACACTTTAACACTGAGCATGACGATTATCAGACTAAGCATGCAGAATGCACATTGAGTTAAAGATCACATTTTTGACTAGTCTGCAACAGGGAAGTTAGGGCTTAGTGGAGAGAGTGAATTCTTTGGACTGCTGAGCTGGGTTGGGGAACCTGAGGCATGTGAAATAAGTGGGCCAGAGTGATATATTTTCTAGGGGGCATAACAGTGTTATGAAAAAAGAAACAGATCACTTAAAAAAAAAGTATGAGTACATTTGGAGCATTCCTTCCTCTTCCTTACAGTTTTCTAGAGGAGGAATCTTGTGATTCATTTCTGTTGCATCCTGTGGAAAATAAATTTAGCTAGAAGAGGCACGAGTTAACAGGTTACATAAGGAGACGAGCTTGGAGTCTGCTGTCACTGGAATATAATTTTATATATTTGTTATGCAGAATGTGGATGCAAAAAGTGTGGCTCTAATATTTCTCCATTACTTCAAGTGGCAGTATTTAAACTTATAACAGCGAATTTTGCTCTAAAAGCAGACTGTTTAAAAAGTTTCCACTTTTCGTGTAGCAGGTACTATTTTGTTAACAATTTATTTATTTTGACTAGTAACTGAAAATGTTAAACAGATGTGTATCTGTTTTTTTTCCATTATACATACGAGTTCATAATATAACAGTTCTAGGCAAAATCTACAATTTGGAATTAAAATGCATGTTGACCCCAGTCTTCTTGCTCACATTTCATGCCTGTTTTAATCAGCGGTAATTGTATGATGACTGTATGACCAAACTAAGGGCACTGCAATGTTTGATTTAGTTTTATGTGCTTTAATGTAAAACTTATGCCTTTTACCTGATACCTCAAGTCACTGCCAACGTAGTTGGTAAATTTTATTCTCAGTGTTAGAATGCTTTGCTGGTCTGCAAAAGTTGCATGCAGTTGGATGTATAAGTAGCTTTTGACTGAGTCTTGTATCACACTTGAAATTGGTACTTACCTGGGGTACATGCTAAATGAAGTGAGAATTAATGAAAAGTGTTTTTAATTTTCGTGTGCTATGATGATAATTTTGATTCCAGAGTATGGATTTACTGAATTTTCACATGCTGTAGATATGCAAGATAATGAAACGATAAGCGTTTTCGGCTATTTAGCCTTCTTCAGATCATTATCTTTTAATTACATCACTTCATATTTATATTAAAAACTGACCAATAAAATTTAAAATTAGTTAGCTTCATATCCAATCATATCTATTCATTCTCATTCTTTATTAGAATATCCAATAATCTTTCTTTAACATTACTAAGTGACCTATGATTATGATTTAAAATTGGCACCAAAATATGCTAATATACCATCTTTTATATCAATCTCCATTGGTTGCAGGTCTCATAGCGTCAATCATTGGCGTTTTCCTTCTAAGGATTGTGTTTGGCCCATCATGTGTTTCCTACTTCGGCAATATGCTAATATGCAGTTCTCTTTCTAGTTTTTCACTGGCTATGGTGCCAGGTGTATCATTCCAATAGAACTGGTTTTACATGGTTTCCCTGTTTCCACTTTGCTGCCATCCAGTGGCCAAAGTGTAATATTAACTTTTAAAGCTTTTTAAGAGTTTTTCAAAAGCATTTATTTCCATTATATTTTGTTCTTCCTTGTTTATAAAATATAAACTTATTTTGATAGTCAAATCCCCTCATTAGAATTTTTGTTTTTGATGTCTTTCACGTATATATACTTCATGAAATATATGAAACAATTCTTAACTATAACTCAAGCTATTGAGATACAACTAGCGCGACCAAAAGCGTGGTCACCATATCAACCCTGCTTACATCAGCATAAAGATCCATGCTACACATTAAATTTCTACTTCTTTCTCCTACGCATTAGATAGAGAGTCCATTGTTCATTAAATAATCTATGATATGTAGAGCAACGTCCCTGTTCACTACTTTAATAAGGGACAAAGTCCAAATATACATGATATATAACTATAACTATTAAGAGGCGCACATGTGCGCATCCTTAATAGAAAGCAGTATTCGAATCTGAAGGACTTTTCATAACAAAGTTGAATAAATAAATGACTAATTATAAATATGTTTGCTAAATCCTAATTAAACTAAATGACCTAAGTATTATAAAGAATTATTTAGTACTTAAAGATCTTGTAAATCTCTTATCGGTTATAACAATATCAACTTAATATTATGGAATATGGTAAAAATATTTAAAATGATATTAAATTTAATCTAAATAAGATAGTCATTAATTTATTCAACTTTGTTATGAAAAGTCCTTCAGTGACACTATGAGACCTGCAACCAATGGAGATTGATATAAAAGATAGTATATTAGCATATTTTTGGCGCCAATTTTAAATCATGATCATAGGTCACTTAGTAATGTTAAAAAAAGATTATTGGATACTCTAATAAAGAATGAGAATGAATATATATGATTGGATAAGAAGCTAACTAATTTTAAATTTTATTGGTCTGTTTTTAATATAATATGAAGTGTTGTAATTAAAAGATAACGATCTGAAGAAGGCTAAATAGCCGAAAGCACTTATCGTTTCATTATCTTGGAATTTTATTGTTGTTCTTATTTCAACTATTAAACTTGTTCACTGCTTGACATAGGACTTTATCGTGGTGAATATTTGCTGTGGTGGAATACCAGAGGTTTTTTCTTTTGCATTGCTTCATTTTTCCACTGGTAAACCTTCAACAAGTGTAAGATAGTTTTTCTTGAATTGATTTTTCTGTACTGTACAGTATTGCTTATGCTAATTTTTCATCCATAGATTTCTGTGAATCTTGGTTACCTTGAACTTGATAGAAACCAACTGCTGAAATATTCTGAAGCTTCCAGTGCTCCAGTGAATACAGCATCCTCTGCAATGAATGCATCTTCTCTATCTATGAATCTGTAAACATTTTCATGAAAACTGAATAGCAAATTCCTGAAGCTGGCGTTGTAGGCACAATCCATTTGGACTGTAAATGAGATTAAAAATGAGCCATCACATCACTTTATGAACCAGTAGTGGTACCATTCTAAATGTTTACAAGTAAATCAAAAGTATGAGACGGGGGGGGGAGTAAATGTGCTCAATATGGGTATACAAGCTCTAGTTCCAGGTGAATGATTCTTTATTTGAATTGGCTGTTTAGTGCCAGAAATTGAGAAGTCTGTACAAACTGTTGTGCTGTTCTACTTCATACTTTTTATAATATAAAGCTGTCTGTAATACATGTACTTAGACCTACTTGGGTGAATTGCAAGACTTGGGTGGGAAGGCAGTTCTAAGAATTGAGAGGAAGTTTATGAACACTGCAATTTCCATTCCTAACATCTCTGCCTTTACCAAATTTATTTTTAAGAGACACACTGGAAAAGGTCCAAAGAAGCTTTCTGGGGCAGCAAATAGAAAAAGAAAGGCTGAAAGAGAATTGCAAGTGGCTAGTTTACATGCTTCAATGATGCGCTTTATGCAGTCTAGTCAGACATTAGACAGCAGTCAGCTGCAAGACAGGGACAGTGAAATGCTTCAAGAGGCAGATTTATCTGAAGTGCCGAGTAGTCCTTCCAGACAGGGTGAGAGTGACAGTTCCTGCCAGAGTCCCAGAGATGCTTACTGTATGACAGAAGTTGAGAATACTGTACTGGATGTACAGAGAATGAATTTGAGTCAGAGATGTTTCATGGCTCTGACCTTGCAGGTGGTAATGCTGAGTGTGATAAAGAGTGTGGAGTGCAGTCAGTGTCTGGGGCATCCTTTGACTCTATTCCTATGTGTTCAGAGCCAGGAGCAAGTAATGTATCTGACCGAGTAGTAGATGTTGTATATGAGGAAGAAAATAAGGAAGTAGATCCAGTAACACACAAGGAAGTCGATAATGACCGTGGTAAATGGCCATATCCCATGAATGATAAAGTTCACTGTCTGTTAATTGCTGCAGGGCCTGTTCAGATAATGAATCACAGTTTCCCCTATGATGACCACCATAGAAGATTCAATCCCATGTTTTATAGTAAAAGACTTACAAATGGTGAGACAGTCAGAAGGTCTTGGTTGGTGTATCCAGAAAGTAGTGACTTGGTATTTTGTTTTTGTTGCAAACTCTTCAGCAGTCTAGCACTGGAACATCTGACTGGATAAATTTGGGACAAAAGCTGATAGAACATGAACGGTCAGTGAAACATAAAGAAGCTGCTGCTAAGTGGAGTGACTTGCATTTGACGCTTAAAAATAGCTCTACCATTGATCATCACCGTGAGAATATGATAAAGTCTGAGAAGAAATACTGGAGAAATGTTCTGGAAAGACTGCTTGCAATCTATCAGTACTTGTCCCAACATAACTTGGCATTTAGGGGTAGTGAAGATCATCTCTTTACAAGTGGTAATGGCAACTTCCTTGGGTTAGTGCAGTTGTTGGGCAAGTTTGATCCAGTAATACAAGAACATCTGCGTCATATCAGTAATGCTGAGATCCATGATCACTACTTGGGAAAAAACATTCAAAATAAGCTGATAATGTTAATGTCCAAGTCTGTCAGAGACAGTATTTTGCAAAAGATAACAGATGCAAAGTACTACTCTATTATATTGGACTGTACACCTGACTGCAGTCATCAGGAACAATTGTCACTGACTGTCCGTATTGCTGAATGCAATGAAACTGTGGAAGTAAAAGAGTACTTTTTGTCCTTCCTCCAGGTTTCTGAGACTACTGGTGGTTTTCTCACTGACATTGTGGTAAATTAACTTAAAAGTTTGGGAATTCCACTCGAGAACTGCAGAGGCCAGGGTTATGACAATGGCTCTAATATGAAGGGAAAACATCTTGGTGTTCAGGCAAGAATCTTGTCTTTAAATCCACGTGCATTCTTTGTACCCTGTGGCTGTCACAATCTCAATCTAGTAATTGATGATGCTGCAAAGTCATCAATCGATGCAGTTTCATTTTTTGGTAATCTGCAATGAATGTACACTCTGTTTACCTCATCTACTCAGAGATATAACATTTTTTGTGAGCATGTGTCAGGTCTAACTGTAAAGCCATTGTGTGAGACTAGATGGGAGTGTAGGGTAGAAAGTGTGAAAGCAGTGCAATATCAAGTGGGTGCGGTTTACGATGCCTTAGTTTCAGTGGCAGAAGTTACAAAAGGCAAGGATCATAAGGCTTATTCTGAAGCAGCATCGCTAGGTAGTACAATGAAAAGTGCTAAGTTTTTGATATCGCTGGTGGTCTGGTATGATGTATGAGTAAAGGTTGGACAAGTCAGTAAACTTTTGTAAAGCTCTTCCATGCAAATTGATCAAGCAGTGATTCTGCTTGATGAACTGAAAAGGTTTTTAACAGAATACAGGGCCACAGGGTACGAAAAGGCAAAAGTAACTGCTACTGAGCTAGCTGAAGAACTGGGAGTAGAATTGAAGTTTCCTGATGCAAATGAGGTGAGACCCAGGAAAAAGAGGAGGCTTTTTGGTTATGAAGCACATGATGATTGTCTAATTAGTCCTGAACAGAATTTTAAGGTCAACTTTTTCTACACTCTGGTTGATGTTGCACTGTCATCTGTGTAGGACAGATTCACTCAACTTGTAGCTCATAGGGCTACTTTTGGCTTCCTTTACAACATGCAGGAACTCTCAGCAGTTACTGATGGGAAGATATTTCAACTCTGTAAAGACTTGCAGATTCTTTTAACCCACAATGAATCTGCTGATATTTATGCAGTAGAGCTGTATGAGGAATTAAAAAACATTTGTCACATTATTCCAAAGGGATTATCAGTGCTAGATGTCCTTAATGTCATGAAAAAGTCAGGATTGGTGGAGATATTCCCACAGGTAGGGTAGCTCTACGCATTTTGTTGACACTGCCAGTGACAGTTGCATCTGGGGAGAGAAGCTTCTCCAAACTTAAACTAATTAAAACATATTTAAGAAGTACTATGTTGCAAGATAGACTTGTGGGCTTGGCTATGATCTCAATTAATAATGAGATATCTTGCCAGATAGACTATGCTGATATAAAACCATACGCACATTAAACAAACGTATTTATGAACACACATTGGCCATCAAGAAAAATGACACATGTAATGCTTTGGCTAGGCATTCTTTAGAGTGTCCTGTTTTCAAAAAGTTTTCCTTTTTTGTTTTAGAGAGGGTGAAAAATGCATTATTTAGTGGAGATTTTAAAACACTTTTAGAGTGTCGTGAAGCTATATGGCAAATCATGTTAAACGCTGACCAGCTTCCTGGTTTAAATGACATGATTAACATCAAATGTTTTTTTTACAGGCACAGACTTGAACATGTGTTTTTATGATGATAGAGGCTACAACATTTATTGTTTATTTAGATCACTTTTTTCTTTTTTATTCATGTACTTTTATTATTGTCATTACAATCATCTATTTGAACATTTATTATATTTATATTTATATTCATTAATTTTAAATGTTGGATATATATTCCATGATTGGTTACAATTTTCATGTGATGATTTTTATTAGGTATTTATACCTAGTGATTTATGTGGGTGTGTTTCTGATGAAGTTCAGTTGTATTAAATTGAACGAAAACGTTAAAACAAGGTAGTGGTATTTGTTTTGTTCCCTCACCGGCAGTGTTTTCAGTTTCTTGGTTTAGATTTTGCATCTCGTGCTTCGTTTGGTCAATATTTATTTGCTGCTTGGGTGATGTCAGGAGAAGACACACAGGGCACTTTACTTAACCTTAGCACCCATTCTGTTCCTGAATTGGGTATCAACTTTAGTGAGCAGATGTCCGGAGTTATTGGTGGAGTCATTCGTGAGGCATTTGCCAGCCAATTTGGGAGCAGGGGCACTTTTAGTGCTCAAACAGGAAGTGTACGTGAAGACGTCTTACCTCACAGCAACAATGTTGTGAAGCAGAATGCTGAACGGCAAGAAAGGATGGTGTTCCACGTTAGTTTGGTCAGCGATCAAGTTTCCCCGGGCGATGGTAATTCTGTTACCAACATGGTTCATTTGGGAGGGATTTTGGATTTAGTTTTGTTGGACAACAATCCATTTTACATTGGTGACAATGGAGCTCGGTTGAGACAAGTAAGTGGTCTTGCTGTTTCCTCTAGCACAGACATTCACACTTCATGCAAGAATTATATTTTCCAGCTGAAAAAACTGAGCATTAAATTATTTTTGCTTCAACTTGAAGTGTTTTATTTAGAACAGAACATCAGACTCAAGTGTGTTCCTTTTGGTTTAAGGGTTTTCAAATTTCCCAATTGTGTTGTACAGGGCGACAATCTGTTTTCTTAGTTAGATGAACTGTTTAACAACACAGGGTTGAGTTTTCTGAAAATGTTGGTGGACCATTACAAAGCTGAAATGGTTTCCCTTAGAAACCAATTGGAGACTTTGGATAACAAAGTTAGGACTTCTGAGGCTTTTAATGCATTTACTTCATTGTATCTTGGCACTGAAGCTAAAATCTATAGACACAGAGCCTCAGTTATTTCTTGTAAATAAGGGAAACTAAAAAGAAACATTGCAGCTTATGCTGCTCACAATGCTTATTTGGTGAAGTCTGCACAAAAGAACCGAGGGTTTGAGGTCAATAATAAAGACCTTTCTAGACAGATTCACAGTATTACTGAACCTGTTGGTGAAGTCACTCTGGTCAACACTTCTGTTCCTGATTCAGGACAAGTCAATCAGAATGGCAGCAACAAGAACAACGTTACTGCGCCTATTTCCACTTCATCTGTTTTGGCCACAGTTGACTCCAACACAGCAGGTCCTTTTTTGATGGACAGTTCAGGCAACAAAAAGACTCCCAAATGGTCGAAAAAAGTGCAAACGAGAAACAAGGGGAAGGGCAAAGGAACGAAAACATATTTGATTTTTCTATTAATATTCTTAATTTAACTGATTCTCCTTTGTCTCAGGACATGACTTCTGTTCTTAAGAAAGGGTTTTCTTTCATTCCATCTAATACAGTGCACCTTCCTAAATTGATAGTCGATCTGAAGTTGTATTGCAGAAAACTCAGTTTGAAATACATTTTTGATGGGGTAATAAGTTCAGACTCACATCAACTTTGTATCAAAAAGAAAAGTACATACAATCCTTTGTTAAATTCCACTTTATCTGTGTTCAGCAAATTGTGTGAACAAGATTTTAGGAGACTAGACAGTAGGCAGTATCAGGGGTCCAACCTTTCAGTAGGAGAGGCATCAGCTCTTCACACTATGGCTGACAACAAAGACTGGTGTATTATGAAAGCCGACAAAGGTGGGACCATTGTAGTTATGAATTCAGTTGATTATGTGTCAGCTATTCACACTTTATTAGCTGACGAATATTGTTACAAAAAAGTGGCCACTGATTTCATCACCAAAAGTTTTTCAAGATTAGATGCTTGCCTGTTTGATTTATTTAGTAAGGGTTGCATTGACTTTTCTGTTTATACTTTTTGTTTACTGAATATCCCAAAATTGTCACATTGTTTGGCATACCGAAAGTGCATAAACTGGCTGAACACCTTCCATTTACACCAATTGTTTCAACCAGTTTTTCTAACACAGAAGCCATTTCCATTTGGTTAGACAATTTGTTAAACCCAGTAGTACAGGATTCTAAATTCTATCTCCAGGATTCTTGGCATCTTTTAGAATTGTTGAACAAGATTCACGTGTTTGACACAGACATAAAATTTGCTTCTTTGGATGTAGCTTCTCTTTATACAAGTATAGACCAGAAATTAGGCATTGAGTACATGAGGGAATACCTCAGTCAACATACTAGTTTTGATAAGATCCTTGTTTATACTTGTTGCACTTTGATGGAACTGGTGTTAGACAACATTTTTTTCAGATTCGAAGGAAAATTGTTTCAATAAATATCAGGGGTTGCTATGGGTGCACGAGTACCGCCTAGTTTTGCCAATTTAGTTATGGCAACCTGGGAGACTAAGTTTCTTGTCACCCATCCTTTTGCTCACAACATTTTATTTTATAGACGTTATATTGACGACCTGATATTTTTATGAAAGGGAGATTTTGACTTTTTTTCCACTTTTCTTCAAGATCTGAATTGTACTACCAGTTTTTTGAGATTTACTTTGGGAGGTTTTGGAAGCAGTCTAGATTATTTAGATTTGCATTTGACTATCAATCATTTCAATTGTACCTTTGAAAGTAATATTTTTAGAAAATCTACTTTTGTTAACCAATATTTACATCATGACAGTTTACATCCTAGCCACATGAAGCGAGGTGTAGTCAAGGGACAATTTATAAGGCTTAGTCGGTTGACCAGTAACGATGACATTTTTTCGGATGAAATTTTCAAGTTAAAATGTTTTTTTTACAGACATAGGTTATGGATCTTCTTGGTTAAATCAGATTATAGGTGAAGTTTTTGCCTTAAGAGCAAATATTGCAAGTCCTATTTTGAGATTCACTGGAGACACCTATCGCCATGTGGTTGAAGTTTCAGCCAATATTTTGGACAATTTCATCTTGTCCTTTTCTATTTCTATCACTTATGAAATGGGTATCATCAGAGAGATTATTTCCAACAATTGGAAAGTAGTGTTAGGCAATTCTGAGTTATCAAAGATTTTAGGTGATCGACCAGTGTTTAGTTACAAGAAAGTATCAAACATTAAGATGATTTTAGAAAGAGGATCCAAAAACATTGGGTCTATTTGTGACCTTATCCCTGGTACTTTTCCCTGTCTATCTTGCAAACAATGCAGATTTGTCAGTGGGACATCTACAGTCACGCTTAAGCACATTAATAGGATGTTTGTAGCAAAGGGGCACTACACATGCAAGACAACTAACATTGTTTATTTAGCTCAATGCAGTTCATGTGAACATTTTTACATTGGGAAAACAATACGCACATTAAACAAACGTATTTATGAACACACATTGGCCATTAAGAAAAAGGACACATCTAATGCTTTGGCTAGGCATTCTTTAGAGTGTCCTGTTTTCAAAATGTTTTCCTTCTTTGTTTTAGAGAGGGTGAACAATGCATTATTTAGTGGAGATTTTAAAACACTTTTAGAGTGTCATGAAGCTATATGGCAAATCATGTTAAACACTGACCAGCTTCCTGGTTTAAATGACATGATTAACATCAAATGTTTTTTACAGGCACAGAGACTTTAACATGTGTTTTTATGATGATAGAGGCTTTAACATTTATTGTTTATTTAGATATTTTTTTTCTTTTTTATTCATGTACTTTTATTATTGTTATTACAATTATCTATTTGAACATTTATTATATTTATATTTATATTCATTCATTTTAAATGTTGGATATATATTCCATGATTGGTTACAAATTTTCATGTGATGATTTTCATTAGGTATTTATACCTAGTGATTTATGTGGGTGTGTTTCCGATGAAGTTCAGTTGTATTAACTTGAACGAAAATGTTAAAACAAGGTAGTGGTGTCCGTTTTGTTCCCTCACCGGCAGTGTTTTCACTTTCTTGGTTTATGTATTAGTAAAGGTTCAAAACTTTTGCAAAGCTCTTCCATGCAAATTGATCAAGCAGTGATTCTGCTTGATTAACTGAAACAGAATACAGAGCCACAGGGTACAAAAAGGCAAAAGTAACTGCTACTGAGCTAGCTGAAGAACTGGAAGTAGAATTGAAATTTCCTGATGCAAATGAGGTGAGACCCAGGAAAAAGAGGAGGCTTTTTGGTTATGAAGCACATGATGACTGCCTAATTAGTCCTGAACAGAATTTTAAGGTCAACTTTTTCTACACTCTGGTTGATGTTGCACTGTCATCTGTGCAGGACAGATTCACTCAACTTGTAGCTGATAGTGCTACTTTTGGCTTCTTTTACAACATACAGGAACTCTCGGCAGTTACTGATGAGAAGATATTTCAGCTCTGTAAAGACTTGCAGATTCTTTTAACTCACAATGAATCTGCTGATATTGATGCAGTAGAGCTGTATGAGGAATTAAAAACCCTTTGTCACATTATTCCAAAGGGATTATCAGTGCTGGATGTCCTTAATGTCATGCAAAAGTGAGGATTACTGGAGATATTCCCACAGGTAGTGGTAGCTCTATGCATTTTGTTGACACTGCCAGTGACAGTTGCATCTGGGGAGAGAAGCTTCTCCAAACTTAAACTAATTAAAACATATTTAAGAAGTACTATGTTGCAAGATAGACTTGGGGGCTTGGCTATGATCTCAATTAATAATGACATATCTTGCCAGATAGACTATGCTGATATAATTGATAGATTTGCTCAGTGCAAGGAGTGAAAAGTGCAGCTTTAGTAAGTAGCTAGGTAGGGAATGAACAGTGTTCAAATTATGCATGATTTCACATCTGATGTACCCTGTAGTTGCAGAAGGCATAACAATTGGGTAGTATGCCAGAGTTCCTGTAGGGTAGCACTACAACAAAGTTGGTAGGGAAGCGCAAAGTGGTGTCAGCTGGGCACTATTCTCTACTACTGTAACTGGCTGACCTGAATGGCTATAACAAAGTTGAACCCTGTTCTTGCATCTGCTAATGTTTCTGACTGTGTAATGAAGGTGTAGTTGCATAATGCCAATAGGGTCATTGCCAGTCTTTAATCAATTGTCTGACAATAATACAGTATCTTTAACATGAACTGTGCCAACTGAAACCTACTCTTTAAAATGACTCAAGTAAACATGACAGTTTGTACAGTTTGTACAAGTGTAACATTTCACTCAAACATTGCATATAGAAATGTCACTCTCCGTTTTGCTGAATGCAATGAAACTGTGGAAGGAAAGGGGTACTTGTTGTCCTTCCTCCAGGTTACTGAGACTACTGGTGGTTTTCTCACTGACATTGTGTTAAATGAACTTAAAAGTTTGGGAATTCCACTAGAGAACTGCAGAGGCCAGGGTTATGACAATGGCTCTAAAATGAAGGGAAAACATTCTGGTGTTCAGGAAAGAATCTTGTCTTTAAATCCACGTGCATTTTTTGTACCCTGTGGCTGTCAAAATCTCAGTCTAGTAATTGGTGAAGCTGCAAAGTCATCAATCGATGCAGTTTCATTTTTTGGTACACTGCAACCAGTGTACACTGTTTACTTCATCTACTCAGATGCAAATTATTTTGCAATCATGTCAGGTCTAACTGTAAAGCCATTGTGTAAGACTAGGGTAGAAAGTGTGAAAGCCGTGCGATATCAAGTGGCTGCAGCAGTTTATGATGCCTTAGTTTCTTTGGCAGAAGTTACAAAAGGCAAGGATCCTAAGGCATTGTGAAGCAGCATCACTAAGTAGTACAATGAAAAGTGCTAAGTTATCGCTGGTGGTCTGGTATGATGTATTAATAAAGGTTGGACAAGTCAGTAAACTTTTGCAAAGGTCTTCCATGCAAATTGATCAAGCAGTGATTCTGCTTGATGAACTGAAAAGGTTTTTAACAGACTACAGGGCCACAGGGTACAAAAATGCAAAAGTGACTGGTACTGAGCTTGCTGAAGCACTGGAAATAGAACTGGAGTTTCCTGACGCAAATGAGGTGAGAGCCAGGAAAGAGTTTTTTTGGTTATGAAGCACTGTCTAATTAGTCCTGAACAGAATTTTAAACAACTTTCAACCCTTGTTGTTGCAGTGTCATCTGTGAAGGACAGGTTTACTCACCTTCCAGCTCATACTGCCGCTTTTGGCTTCATGTACAACATAGAGGAACTCTCGGCAGTTACTGATGAAGTGCAGCTTTAGTAAGTAGCTAGGTAGGGAATAAACTGTGTGCAAATTGCGCATGATTTCACATCTTATGTACCTCGTAGTCAGATTCTACTGTGGAAGGCATAACAATTTTGTAGTATGCCAGAGTTCCTGTAGGACAGCACTACAACAAAGTTGGTAGGGAAGTGCAAAGTGCTGTCAGCTGGGCACTATTCTCTACTACTGTAACTGGCTGATCTGAGTGGATATAACAAAGCTGAACCCTGTTCTTGCATCTGCTAATGTTTCAGCATGTGTAATGAAGGTGTAGCTGCATAATGCCAAGCCAGTCTTTAATCAGTTAGCTGACAATGATACAGTATCTTTAACATGAACTGTGCCAAATGAAACCTACTGTTTTTAAGTGACTCAAGTAAACATGGCAGTTTGTGCAAGTGTAACATTTCGCTGGTAACCGTTGCATATAGAAATGTCACTGACTGTCCGTTTTGCTGAATGCAATGAAACTGGAAGGAATGGGGTACTTTTGGTCATTCCTCCAGGTCACTGAGACTACTGGTGGTTTTCTCAGTGACACGGTGTTAAATGAACTTGGGAATTCCACTAGAGAACTGCAGAGGCCAGGGTTATGACAATGGCTCTAACATGAAGGGAAAACATTCTGGTGTTCAGGTAAGAATCTTGTCTTTAAATCCACGTGCATTTTTTTTGTACCCTGTGGCTCAGTCTCAATCTAGTAATTGGTGGTGCTGCAAAGTCTTCAATAAATGCAGTTTAATTTTTTGGTAATCTGCAACAAATGTATGCCGTTTACTTCATCTACTCAGATACAAATTTTTTTGCGATCATGTCAGGTATAACTGTAAAGCCATTGTGTGAGACTAGGTGGGAGTGTAGGGTAGAAAGTGTGAAAGCAGTGTGATATCAAGTGGGTGCAGTTCACGATGCCTTGGTTTTGGTGGCAGAAGTTACAAAAGGCAAGGATCCTAAGGCATATTGTAAAGTAGCATCACTAAGTAGTACAATGAGAAGTGCTACGTTTTTAATATCGCTGGTGGTCTGGTATGATGTATTAGTAAAGGTTGGACAAGTCAGTAACTTTAGAAAAGCTCTTCCATGCAAATTGATCAAGCAGTGTTTTGCGCTTGATGAACTGAAACGTTTTTTAACAGAGTACAGGGCCACAGGGTACAAAAAGGCAAAAGTGACTGGTACTGACCTAGCTTTAGCACTGGAAGTAGAATTGAAATTTCCGGATGCAAATGAGGTGAGCCTCAGGAAAAAGAGGGAGTGCTTTTTGGTTATCAAGCACTGTCTGGTCCTGAACAGAGAGTCAACTTTCAACACTCTTGTTGAGGTTGCACTGTCACCTGCGAAGTACAGGTTCACTCAACCTACAGCTCATAGTGCTACTTTTGGCTTCCTCTACAACATACATGAACTCTTGGCAGTTACTGATAAATTATTTCTGTTCTGTAAAGACTTGCAGATTCTTTGAACCTACACTGAATCTGCTGATATTGATGCTGGATGTCCTTAATGTAATGAAAAAGTGAGGATTAGTGAAGATATTCACACAGGTAATGGTAGCTTTACACGTTTTGTTGACACTGCCAGTGACAGTTGCATCTGGGGAGAGAAGCTTCTCCAAACTACAACTAACATATTTAAGTACTATGTGACAAGATAGACTCGTGGGCTTGGCTATGATTTCAATTAATGAGATATCTTGCCAGATAGACTATGCTGATATAATTGATTTGCTCAGTGCAAGGCACGATAACTGCAGCTTTAAGTGGCTAGATAGGGAATGAACAGTGCAAATTATGCATGATTTCACATCTGATGTACCCTGTAGTCAAGATTCTACAGTGGAAGGCATAACAATTGTGTAGTATGCCAGAGTTCATGTAGGGAAGCACTACAGCAAAGTTGGTAGGGAAGCTCAAAGGACTGTCAGCTGGGCACTATTCTCTACTACTGTAACTGGCTGACCTGAATGGCTACAACAAAGTTGAACCCTGCTCTTGCATCTGCCAATGTTTCAGCATGTAAATATTGAATATCAAAGTAAATATTGTGGGAAGAAATAGCCAGGGAATTGTTTATGGCTAGGCTTATAGGCCCTAGGGCCGATAGGTTCATAACCTAGTACCAACTGATGTGTAATGAAGGTGTAGTTGCATAATGCCAATAGGGTCGGTGCCAGTCTTTAATCAATTATCCAACAATGATACAGTATCTTTAACAGGAAATGTGTCAAGTGAAACCTGTTTTTTAAAATAACTCCAGTAGACATGACAGTTTGTACAAGTGTAACATTTCACTGTGAAACATTGCATATAGAAATGTATATCTAATGGCAGCAGTGTAATAACATCTGACAATATTACAATGTCTGAAGCATGAACTGAACCAGCTAAATGAATGTGTCTTGAAATTACTCAACTGGACCTGAGAGTTTGTCAAGTTAAACATTTAACTGTCAGACATTGCATTATAGAAATGTGTCTAGTAGCCAGCAATGAAATAAAATCTGACAATATTTCAATGTCTTTAACATGAACTATGCCTAATGTTTTCAAAATTATTCAAGCAGACCGGACACTTTGTACAAGTTAAACATTTATTGTAAAGTATTGCATATAGAAATCCATGTCTAGCAGCAGATAAAATCTGACAAATTTTGATGTCTAACATGAAGTGCACCAACTGAAATCTAATGTCTTCAACTTAAGTTCAACACTTTACTGTTGAACACTGCATATAGAAATGTACATCTAGTAGCCAGCATAGGAATACTTGAATGACAATTGTCGATGTCTTTCACATGGAAGTGTGCCAATTCAAGTGGACCTGACACATTGCACTGTCAAACATTGCATATAGAAATGTACATTTAACTTGCTGTATCATCTAAACGAATGTCTTGAAATTATTCAAGTGGACCTGACAGTTTGTGCAAGTTAAACATTTAACTGTCAAACATTGCATATAGAAATGTCTAGTAGCCAGCAATTAAATAAAATCTGACTATTTCAATGTCTTTAGCATTAATTGTGCCAAATGATAACTATTTTTTTCAAATAGTCAATCAGACCGGACAGTTTGTACAAGTGAAACACTTTACTGTTGAATACTGCAGATAGAAATGTACATCTGGTAGCCAGCAAAGGTATACTTAAATGGCAATTTTCGATGTATTTCACATGAAGTGTGACAATTCAAGTGCACCTGACAGTTTATATGTGTAAAAAATTTCACTGTCAAACATTGCATATATAAATTTACATCTAATGGGCAGCAATGGAATAAAAAATCATCTGACAATATTAGAAATTCTTAAGTATGAACTGTATCAACTAAATGAATGTCTTGACAAATAAAATCTGACAATATTTCTATGTCTTTAGCATTACTTGTGCTAACTGAAAACTAATGTTTTCAAATAGTCAAGCAGACTGGATAGTTTGTACAAGTGATTGTTGAAAACTGCAGATAGAAATCTACTTCTGGTAGCCAGCAAAGGAATACTTAAATGACAATTTTTGATGTCTTTCACATGAAGTGTGACAATTCAAGTGCACCTGACAGTTTATACAAGTGTCAAACATTGCATATAGAAATGTACATGTAATGGGCAGCAATGGAATAAAGTCATCTGACAGTATTAGAAAGTCTTGAGTATGAACTGTATAAACTAAATGAATGTCTAGTAGCCAGCAATGAAATAAAATCTGACAATATTTCAATGTCTTTAGCATTAATTGTGCCAACTGAAACCGGTTTTCAAATTAGTCAACCAGACCTGACAGTTTGTACAAGTGCAACATTTTACTTTCAAAGATTGCATATAGAAATGTACTTGACACAGTAATGGAATAAAATCATTTGACAATATCACAATGTCTCTCGTCTTAAATATGTCTTCAAATTACTCGAGTGGACCTGATAGTTTTACAGTACAGCAGTGTACTGTTTTCAGCTGAGTTTAACGGTACCACATCCATCTGTAACCCATAATGGATAAGAAACACTGCCAATACAATTCTGAGAAATCCGCTAGCTATTGGTAAGTTGTATGCAAAGTTCAAGATGGCAGTCACTGTAGTAGTAACACTGCTTTCCTTTTTGGCCTCTGGGTCAGCATACAGCTGCAGCAGCACCACCACATCACAATGTGTAGCTGTCTTTGAAATATGTGGACTTGATGCAGCAACCTGTTAACCTGTGAAGAGCATGAAGCACATCAGGGTATATAATCATGTGTTAATGTAGAGTTGATGCTACACTACACCAAATGAGAACTTCTACACATAAACATCAATGCACCTTGCAAACAGAAGTTAATACTGTCTTTCATGACTGTAGAGAAACTTTACACTAGCAACAGATCAAGCAGGTTTATTAAGGAGCATGCAGCCTTCAATTGCAGTCTTAAGGTGACACAGTATGACTGTTTTTTCATGCATTTAAACATTGAAAGAACTGGAGAGGGTTTTGTGGGAGTGACCCATATGTGGGCGTGGCTCAAATAGGGGTGTGACCTGAGTATGGTGTGGGTGCAGCTTAAGAGGCGCCAGAGCAGTACTTCACCTAGGGTACTGTTTCAGCTAAGGCCAGCCCTGCCATCCTCTCCCACGTAAGGCTGATTGCCTTGGTGCAGGCATGGAGCATCATGTCGGTGGCCTTACAGTGCACATGTTGTATAGTTGTATTAAAGAAACTGACAGTATTTGGATCCACAATAAGGTCTCACCATAAGCTGTCCTGTAAGACCCATTCAGGTGGTCAGTTAGGAGGATCCACTGACCATGTTCACAGAGGACTTGCAGGATGCCAGTCTTTCCCTCTGATTACTTCTCCATAGGTTCATAGGCTCATAGGTAAGTACTAGGCTAGCTACCTTTGCAGGCCACTTAAAGCCTAGACAATTTCCCTTTTTGTGCTTGAAATAACCTATCCCATTTGGTTATAGTTTGGCCTTACCCATCCCATGGTCAATAATTATACATTACCCCTAATGACAATAACTAGGACTATACAATAGATAATTTGAAGGAGTCCATGCATGGGATAAAGCATTTAGGAGCTGCCTCTGTCCATTACTAGTACAGGGAGCAGTTCTGTGGTAATGTTTCTGGTTTACATCTATAGATCTAAGCTGCACTTGAACATGGACAAAGATGAACTTTGTTTTATATGGATGGCAAGTCTGTTCCACAGCAGCAGTATACTCTGTAAGATATACCTGTCCCTGCAAACCATTCTGTTGATGTTGAGTATATCCCTAGACTGAGTATTTCTGATACCATTTGACTTGCTGATGTGCAGTAAATCCATCAGTAATGGTTTGGAGAATGCCTTGTATGGCAGATACAGTTCAGTCTTTAACAGTCTGTAGAATACCAAGTATAGTGACAGGGCTTTGAACTGGTCTGTGTAGGACATGTTGTTTAGGTCTTGTATACTTTTATTAAGGTATCACTGTGGGCATTCCAGTTGCTGCATGTGTCTGTACAGATGCATGCCAAAGGGGGTGTTATATTCAATGCCTGACCTAAAGAGGGCTGGGTAAGTGGGGGCAATGTATTCTCTAGATCTAGAAACAATCCTTTTGTTTATATCCTGCAATATAGAAGGAGTTTCTTACAACAATGGACACATGTTGTTCAAAAGTTAGGTCACTGTTCATAGGAGTTCCCAAATCCCAAAAACCGAGTCAACTCTTAGGGAAATATTGTCAGTTTAGTAGTTCCCTGGGGTAGATAACTTCGCAAAGGATACAATAATACATTTTTTGGCATTCAATTTCAGTCCATGATTTTAGCCACAGTTATTTATTTGAGACAAACCTTCTTGCAGGATGGCTAAGTCATTTGGGGATTCAATGACTGCTCCTAGCTTGCAGTCATCTGCAAATTTGTCAGCCAGAGCCCTTTGGTATTACCTTTTACTTCAGAAAAGTAGATTCCAAACAGGACAGGTCCCAGCACATAACCCTGGTGGACTCCACTGGTGACTAGTCTCTTTGTGGAGACTTCTACATTCTTTAAGTGCCATTTTGCTCTGTAAATTTAAACATATACATATATGAATTGACTGATCACTGATATCTGTTGCAGCCACAACACAGTCCCCCACACCAAAGCCTGCAGTAAGCACAAACCGCATCACAACTACTCCACCAGAGGCACAGACCACCTCAACAGGTTGCTGCCATGGTGCAGACTACAGGTGTAACTTTTACACACCACACTGCTCAGTATGTACTGCTGAAACCTACTGTGGTAGTGTATATGGATGCATATATATCCATACATGTGGTCTTTGTATCACACCACCATATTATCTCATATTTTGTTTCCATCACACACATGAATAACTACAGTTGCCTGCACCTGTACTCTTTTTGTCCCTCATGGTAATCTGTACTCCTTTCTGTCTGTCCCCTATGGTGGTATGCACCATGGGTTATTTGTATAACTGTTTGACATTTGTTGCCTCTCAAGAAAAAATCTGTAAAATAAACAAGAGATATGGTAACAACATGGCCACTGTCCAGTGTTGAGTGGTCTCTCACCATTGCAGATGCTTAGTACAACTGCAAGCCATCCCCAAGTGTGTCATGTGTAACCTATGCGGTAGCCTCCAGGTAATATGGCACACATTAGTGATAATAAGACAATCCCTACTAGCCACCAGAATGTGTAGCATATGCATTACTCCTCAGACCATATAATTACCTTTGGAGGCCCTCACAACAGGCAGACATATTTAGAAATAAATTTTCATCCTGTGAATATGGCCTGTGTCCCCATACCTCCCACAAATGAATAACAAGTCCTCATATGATCCCTGCCCCCCTCAGCATTCAGATGTTGGCCAACCCCCTTACAGCAGGTACAACAACAGAAAGACATCAGTAATGAGCCTGGCTCCATGATGCAAAGTGATGGAGACCTTTCTGCAAACCAGAAAACTGGGGTTTGAATAGCAGACCTGTCACTAGATGAACCTGCCAGGGAGAAGAGTGAGGAAGTATGGCCACCAAGAGGACAGGAGGATTGTGGTTGCTCAAGGAGTTTATAAGGATGTGTGATTTCTTTAGTGTAGACTGGGAAAACTACTTCCAATGCCTGAAGGAAGCGGATGGGGCTGCTTGCTGGCAGCATCTTCTGGGAAGAACTACCACCGTGGTTAGTTTATTGCATGTTCATTTTCCACTTCACAAGTCAGATGTCCACTGGGAATCATTAGGGCTTAAGTAAAACCTCTCAAACCACATGATGGCTGTCTGAATAATGTCTGAATGATGTCTTGTTTGATCTGCACCTCAGTGATAGAGTATGAATGGCCATTTGGTCAGAAGGGAGCTGATGACTGGCATTGCAAGGTGTGCAGAAAAATGAAAAAGAAAAAAAGAAACATGGAAGTAATGGTGCCCACACATTCTTTCCACATGTCGATGTCTCCTGAACACTTAGCATAGCAACTTTGAGTCAGTGCATCCTGTAAAAGTGTGCACTCTCCAGTTCCTTTTCTTTCTCAGCAAGAAATTTCCAAAGCTTGGTGAGCATTACAATGGCCACAGTGGTATTTATCATGAAATTCTGAGGCTTTTAGTGCAACAATTATGCTATGAGTCAATCAAAGTTAAATGTCTCTGAATGGCATGCTTTATGCAATGCATACCATACAAAGGCTGCAAAATGTAGCTGATACCTGCCGTGTACATGCAAGACAGACATTGAATGCATTGTGTATACCTAGGTGAGTCACTAACATCTGCAGGAATGTGGTTGTGTTAAGCCATGTTTCAACTGCTGGAAGTGCCATACAGCCATATAGTCTGAGTTTTGGCTTGTACAGGCTGCATGCAATCAGTTCATTGCGTGATTAAGACCCCAAATAGCACCCTAGTTTATCATTCATTCATGTGCTACTATATAGTGGCATTACACAGTGTCTCACTGCCTTTCAAACCATTGGTGTGCTTCACTGGGTGCCTCCAACATGCTTTGATGCAAATATGTTACCATTTCCGTTAAGATTATGACCTGTCTAATGACTGTGGCTTCTGAGAATGATGATTGTGGCAGGACTCCCAAGAGGTGTATGAAAGAGTCTAATGTAATGCACAGAGAATACCAAGAGCACCTTCTTGAAACATTGTATGAGGGCCCCCAGTACAAGGCAGGTGCCTGGCACTGCTTTGGCATGGAGTTAATTGATGCCACAGGTATTACCCACACTAGCCAGCAGAGCATGCATCATCACAGGTACCAGGTGGCACGTTGACCTTCTTTGCCAGTAGGAAGAGGAAGTTAGAGAAAATTATCCAGAGTTCTATAGTAAGAAACCACAACAGGTATTTTGTATTGTAATGTAGTGCTAACTGCAGAGTCAAACACATGACATTTGATTCATGAACATTTTCCTTTTTCTGCTATGTTTTTCAGCTGCTGGGGAAACTGATGACAACAGGCTGATATTTTGAAGATGTACAGAAAGATTCTCCAGACAAACAGACACGTATATACCAGTAATATTATAGTTGTGTGTAATACTGATACCTGCAAAACTGATTACTGTCATGGTGGTGCTGGTAGCTTAAACGCTTTCTACCATTTTATATGTCTCTTGATATGCACATTTATTTTATTTATTTATTTATTTATTTATTTATTATATTTGTTTACTGGGTAGTGTCCGACTGGGCCAGGGGTCCCTTTTTCAGTGGAGACTTGGGGAGAAAAGCTTCACAGTATAACAAAAAACAACAATATTTCAAAGAATATTTCAGAGAATACAATCCAGGCAGTAGTACAGTACAATGCACTGTGCATTCAGGCTGCCATGCTGTCTCACTACCCACATCCATGTAGTGTCTGTGCTGTCAGGGTACTGATCACTTTCCTGCCTCTAGCTGACCCTCCAGTATGCATTTTGTAATATTTTACATCACACCTGTGGGTTTCCCCTCCCCATAATTGCTATGCCCACTGCCATAATCCTACCATCCATTCAGAGTGTGCTGTTCTATTTGCATGGCATACTGCATACACTGTCCCCTCCCTGCCAGTGCCAGGACTACCTTGCATAACTTAGATATGCCTCATAATCTGTCATGTACTGGTGTCTGTCATGTCATACTAAGTGGCTATCAAGCACTGTGTGTAACTCCTGTTTTAACATATGGCTGTGTGTCAATGGCATGTGCCACATGTTGCCCTGCAGGCCATATCAGACACCTCCTTGCATGTTTCCTAGCCATACAACAGTGCACCAAGGTGTCAGGGTCTACCTTTCATGGGCCTACTGTCACTTGTAGCACAGCAAGCATTGTTCTTCTCACATACACATAAGGGGAGCTACGTAGGCCAAGTCATTCCACTGTGTGTGTGGCACACTTCCAGCAATAGTAGTTTCTGTTCTGGCAGACATATTGTCTATATTGGCAATGAATACTTAACAACATTTTTACTCCTTCAGGTACTTTTATGCATAATAGTGTTATACAGTATTGCTAATGTTTCTTTTTTCCTGTCTTTCTTTTATGTTTATTTGTTGTTTCTGCTTTGTTTCTCTCCATTTAATTTATTATTTAAAGCAGTATTAGCCATAGCTGTGGCTGTGTGGTGGCAGTAGTCACCTCACCATTGACCTGCCGTGCCATCAACTGCTGGGTCTCCTGCTGCTTCCAGGCCTGCCACTCTGCAGGCTGATATAGGTGGCTTGGAGAGTTTGTAGTGGCCTTCAGTGGTGTATTACTGGTAGTGGCACAGGCTGTCCACTTGGGGACACCTACAATATGTCACAATATCTGTTAACCAGCAGGAGTGGTGACGGTATTAGTGGATAGAATGCTTGACATCTGCTTTGGCCTCCTGAAGCATGTTCTTGTGGAACTAGCAGCATAACCATGCTGCCTAGTCCTGCACATCAGGCCACCAGTAGCTAGGCCCAGTGGCAAAGCAGTCATGAAGGTGTCTGACCTCAGTTTAAGTGTAATGCTGAGCTCTTCAAACATCAGATGCAACTGCAACCTATTCATCCATGTGCTCCCCTTTTTTTGTATCTCACTTCTGTTTCCTGTTTCTAGTCCAGTCCTCCTGAACCCAAACCATCCTCTTTCTCTCTGTGTCTCCCCTTTTGTGTTCCCCTCTTTTGTGTCAGTACCTCCATCCATTGTTGACCTTTGTCTGTGCTTTGTGTTTGCCCATCTGTTCATGCTACCATCCCTATATCCTCCCCTGTTTCCTTCCCACACCTTCTCCTACTTACCCTCTCCATCTACCCTTATTTACAAAAAGAAAATGGTAATCTGTCCCACAAAAAAATTACCTCTGCTTCTCCACCCCCCTGCCACTCCTTGTTTTCCCTTGCCCTGCTGTGTATTCCTCTGCTTGCGCTTTCCCTTTTCTAACTGTTATATACACCCATTTCTTTCCCCATTTATAACTATAATTTGGTGGAGACTTTGTTGTGAAGCCCTTATTACAGCTCTCAGCTGTTCTCTTAGTGTTGCACTGTGAGATTGCTACATGGATGCTACTGGGCTCCTGAGGTCACATGACTTCAGTCACATAATGCTGTTCATTATGCAGCCTGTGGCTTCAATGTGACATCTTCAGGATTAGCCTCTAACCCACTGGTAAGGATATCGCAGTAGTTCTATACTTATAGCTTCAAATACTTGGAATGTGTAAGATGCCATATTTAGTTCTGTCTTCCTTACTTTTTTATGTGTACAGTGGCTTATTGAATACAATGGAAATGCTCAGGACCATAGTACAGGCAACCTTCCTGTAACTGTGGAAAGAAATGCTTGAGAAATGAATTAATAATCACTTTACCACATCAGTCCAGCAAAGTCTCATACTCCTTCATTTCACTATTCACGGTCTCACATATACATGCATAACATAAACAGTGCTGCAAAAGAAAGGCAAACCCAGAAATCATAATTAACTTTTCACTGCACTTCTGCTATTTTTTACTTACTGAATGAAATGCATGAGTCAGAAATTATTGCACTCACACAGAATAATAATTAATTTGTAAACGTGTATTTTCAGGTTAAAAAAACATTACTGCAGCAAGGAGCAAGACACATGAGAGACGACTTTGGTTTTGAGAAGAATTACATCCTAATGGCTGAAGTGAGAACATATGGAAAATGTCTTTTTGGAAAAGGAGGACCAAAACAGGCAGAGAGAGAGGCAGGGTGTCAACTCAAGTAATGGATGATATAAAAGCTGTAAGGAGATGCAGGCATCATTCAAGGTGGTCTTGACACAAGTACTTTCAGATACCTACAACATCTACACTCAGTCATGCAGAAGGTTAGTGTTTGGATGGCTTTGTTATTTTCAAGCTAGGTGTACTTGGCATGGTACCTGTGTACATATAACTCTTATATGTTTCCTCATCAGGTACTCCATCAGCAGCAGGCTGCAGCACAAGATCTACAGACTCTGCATGGTAGGTGTGGGCATCACACATTTAAAAAAAAATATGCAAGTGTTTCAGATCACATTAACCACATCTTGACATATTTCTTCACAGGTCAGTACCGGAACCTCTCTCATGCTACGCTTTGCCACAGCTGGCTGATGTTGACAACAGAATGGTTGTTGACAATAAAACTCACAGTTACACCTGTACACAGAGGTGCCAGGCAAAGACTTATTTCACAGTTAGCTCTAGACCCACACAAGGCCTTGTCTGCCCACAAGCTGATGTACCGTGACGTAGTTTAGGCCCAGGCTACTGCCACTAAGAGTCAGGTAGAAATTGTTAAAGTACTACAGGATATAAATGAGGCAATTCACCAGTACATGGGGATGGTGGATGCTAGAGACAATGCCATGATGGTCCTCAGTTAGAGTGTGATTGTACACATGGCATCTATGTAAACCTTCATACTATAGAGTTACCAGACACATGTTGGGGGCACAATTAGATGTTGACAAGGGAGTGCCAGCCATGCATGGTGGATGAGTAGGGCATACACCACATGTATTTCAAAGAAAGTTGTTCTTCATATCTATCACTGCTGCAGTAGCTTTAGTTATATGTGTTATGTCCTGCCAAGGATGTTACAGCCGACCAGTTTACAAGGCTTCAGGGCACCTTCCAAACACCCAAACTATCAAGCAACTTGAGGTGAGCTGACTAAAAGACTTGTTTGGGCATGAAGCCCTTCAGAGCTTTACTGTCACTGAAGACTACGCTCCTCTGAGGTTTTTAAGGATCATCAATCAGCTTGTGCTTTCCTTTGCTGGGCAGATAAGTTCCCTTTGGGGGAAAAACTTCCATTTTCATATTTTTTTTACTTATGTTTTATTAATTTCTTCTTAAGGAATGTTATTTTAAAGCTAGGAGTGTTATGTTTTAACAGATTGTCTCAAGATTATAATGTACTTTTAAATAGAGCACTCATTGTTAATGTCAGTTTAAAAGGAGTATTATTTAACTAATAAACTTTTTTCTGTGGAGAAAGTATAATTATTTTAAGGTTGTAGAACAGCCATAGTGTTTGAAAGTGCTTTTTAGTATGTTTACTCTATCAAACAATTAACTTTTATGAACTGGTAGTTTTACTAGCATTGTTGCTTGTTTCCCCCAGTTTAGAGGCACCATGTTTAGTTTAACCATGGAACAGATTGTCACTCCCATGGTCTGTCTTTCCAGCCACAAAAAGAAAAACGTTAAGCAAACAGCCTTTGCCACCACAGCAGGCTTGTAATTTCCTTCAGCTGCAGGTGGGTGACTCTGCTGGGGTTATTTGATGTACCTCAGACCATTCATCTTTTACCCTGGATCCCTCTGGTGTAGGATCTACAGCCACTATAGACAGGTAAACAGCTGTTGAGGTCCTCTTAGTGGGAAAGGAAGAATCACTTTTGTCTGTCCTAAGAGAGGGAATGGAGAGGTTTCCCTGTTCTGTCAGAATGCTGTGTCCATCCCTAGGGAAGCAGAGGTTGACATTGATAACACAGTTGGCCCCATTTTTCCTTTCAAAAAGAAAGAGAAAACCAAGCATGTATCTACTCGTCCTCAAATTTCTTTGGATAGGAGTAGTTTACTGGGACTGGCTCAGGGTTTGATTCAGGTTAATGTTTCTTCTTGTAGAATATTTTGCAGTAAAAGAAGGAGGGATGCCACCTTTCCTGAAGAGATTCAAGATTCTGACATTGACCATGAAGATGCGGGGACAGATTCAGGGTTTTGTCCTCAGATTTCTGATTCAGACTCAAAGAAGAGTTCTCTTTCCGATTCTCTTTCTGTGAGACTATTTCTAGAATATTCCATTGTTTTCAGTGGGAGAACACTGATGTTTCTCTGCCTCTCAACAAATACTGAGTTGTTACAGAAGGATTTGCTTGAACCTATACCTATTCCTCTTATCCTGTCTGTTTAGAGGATGTGTGTCTTACTGTCTACAATTTTCCTGATAGTCAGCCAGCTGTCCCTAAAAAGGCAAATATATAGATGTATAAAGTTCCTCAACCTTTTAAAATTTTATATATTATTCTCAAATCTGACCAAGCAGCTAATAGCCTTAGATGACTCCTCTACTGCCAAGCACTCAGTTAATTCCAATCATACTGTTTCTAATAAGGATGGCAAAATTATTGATAGGTATGGCAAAAAGTACATACTTTTGCAACTTTGAATTTCAGAATCTTAAATTGTCAGGCTGTTACGCTAAAGTTTATTCTGACATATTGTGAAAGTATGAAGAATATTTTAATTACAGTTTCTTCTTGTGAACAAAAATCTTTTTTAAATAACAGTTTTTTTTTTACTGCACAGGTCACTGCTCATTGTTTGCAGTGTGTGTATGACTCTGTTGATACTTCTTCCAGGGCTATGGTCACTGGTATGATTTTAAGGAGGTTTGCTTGGCTGTATTCTCAGAACCTTCCAGATAATGTTAAAAACAAGATTCTAAATTCTCCCTTGAATAGAGATTTAGTGGTTGGCCCCTCTGCTGCAGAAGTGATCATAAAGTGTGATGAAAAGGGCAAGGTGATCCAAGAAATCTCTAAGATTTTTCAGCCCTCTTTTTCCAAATTGTCCAAGGGATTTTCTTTCTCCTCATCTAATTTTGGCAAAAAAACAGAATAAACAGTCTCAGTAGAATTCAGGTAAACAGGTGTTTAAGATGTAGTGGCAAGAAAGTTCCGAAAAGAAGGCTCAGACCTCCTAATACCAACTACACTGCAACAAGTATGAATAACTTTTCAAGAGACCTTGTGACCCCCTCCCATCCTGGCATTTTCTCTTTGGCAACAGATTGTTTCAGACAAATGGGTTCTGAAAAATCATTCATCGGGGTTACTGATGGCAGTGGGAGGAAATTCTGCCTTTCCAGGGTGTCATTCCTCATCTGCAGATCAGATTGTTTTGTTTCCCCCTGTTCTTCATCACATGCTATCCCAAGGAGTGCTAGAACAAGTTTTTCCTTATCAGGCGGGGAAAAGGGTCTTATTCATAGATGTTCCTAGTCCCAAAGAAAGAAAACACTTGGAGACCAGTTCTGGATCTTTTTTCCTAAACCTGTTTGTGATAGTGCCCAAATTCAAAATAATGTCATTTCACAACCTATTGCCTTTGCTTCCACTTTCAAGTTTCCTAGTAACACTAGACTTAAAAGATGCTTATCATCACATCTCTATTCATGCAGACTTCAGGTGTTTCTTAAGGTTTTGTGTCTGGATCATATTATCAGTTCTCTGCCTTACCCTTTGGAATATCCACTGCACCAAGAATGTTCATAAAGTGCCTGGCTCCACTTATAATTCATTGCAGGCTACATGGTAACCACATTTTTTCCGTATTTAGATGACTTGCTTATCTTTATAGAGTGTTATTCAAAAGGTCAGGATTCTCTCTCTCTCTTGGGTAAGAGATCTCTTGGACAAGGTGGAATTCCAAGAGAACATTCAAAAGTATTTCTTGACTCCCTCACACTGGATTGTGTTACCGGGATCTCAGCTAGACACCTCAGTTCAAACAGCTTTTCTTCCACAGGAAAAAATAGATCTTTATTTAGAACTATTTCTAAGTTTTTCTACTCAGATTTCACTCACTGCAAGGGAATACCTCAGGAGTTTGTTTTTCATGGCATATATGGTTCTCATAATACCCCTGGCAAGACTCCACATGTGAAAGATACAGCTGTATCTGAAATATATTTTGATCCTAGCATCAACATCCTTTTACTTTTTCAGATCCCAGTACTGAGGTTTGTCAGAAGAGAAATCACTCAGTGGAGAGAATAGATATCCTTAAATCAAGATTTCCCTTCTTCATCCCAGCTCCAAAGCAGTACAACCCTAAATATCTTTCATAATACCCACTCTTCTACACAAATCAAAGTCAGCCAGTATAACCAGCATTTGTGTCACTGACTACTAAACAATGTACAAATGATGATGGTTAACACTTCCTAAAGACAAACTTTTGTTTATGATATAGGAAGAAATGCTTTATGTACAGTGTAAGGTGACCGTGCCATACTCAACATAGCCCACAAGTAACACTGCATGCATCAGATATTATCTTTGTACACAACCGTTTGAAATGTGGAGACCCGCTATAGTGAGTCCTATAATGCTTAGGGATAAAGATAACCATTCAGAATGTTGGATCCTGGATGCAGCTAACTTAGCAAAACTTAGCAAAAATAAAAACAAAAATAGTCTTCTTTTCAGAGGAAAAATGAGTCCAGCTAATGTTTTAAGCAGATGTTTATTCAAAGATGGAGGAGCATTCTTACCTGCTCAGTGTCAGTGATGCAACAGGTAGCACAATTACCTATGGTGCAGAAGCCGTGGGTTCTATTCCCACACCAGGTAAATTGACTGCTGACACTGCAGAGTAGTATAAGAGGAGTGCTTCACTCCTGAGTGTGCTGTCCTTCACATAAGATATTAAACCAAGGCCCCATCTGGTTGAACTGGTGGTAGTTTAGGTGGATATAAAAGATCCCATGGCATCTATTGAATAGAGTGGGGAATCCTACTTGATGTCCTGTCTAAATTTCCCTGGAGTATAAATACCTTCTTGAGTCTTCCCTGAAAAGAGTTTACTACCCTAGTGGGACTAACCCAGTTAACAAAGGATTACAACATAATAATAACTGTTCTCCTTTACATCTGGTCTGACCTCTACTGGCCATTGTCCAAAACTGCAATACTGAGTCTTGTAATGCTGAGATTTAATGGCCGAATATCCAGGCTTACATATACCAAGCCCAAGATTGCCATTTCATTGAATACTCCTTTTTGTCTGAGGTATGGTGATCTTAGATTTAGTATATACACACACACACACACACACACACACACACACACACACACATATATATATATATATATATATATATATACACACAACAAAAAATAGCTAAACCAAAGACGATACTCAAAGAGCAGCACTGTAGAACACAAGCATAAATCCCAAAAGAAACCAGTGCAGTCCCACAGTTGCAAGCATATAATAAGTGTATTCCATAAATAAGAACTATATCTAGGTTCTGGGTATGTGGAGCACTTACCCTCCCACAATGGTGGGTGCAGGGATCCTTCCTGCAAAAAAGAATGTTTTAGAAGAGGAGCAATGTTCAATATTCACTCTTTTCATGCATTCGGTCTTTTTTTTTGTTTTATTTCAAGTGCTGTCATTTCAATAGGGTGCTATCTTTGTAACTTCTTGTTGTGTACTGAATGTCATGCCCATAGCTGTGGACTGGATGATGCCTCTTTATTTGTGCATCTGTGTACCATGCACAAGCTTGCTGAAGGGGTTGCCATACTACTGATGTCAGCTGACCACCGTCATTTTAGGTGACTGGCCCTGTCAGCTGCACGCCAGACTGATGTCTAGTCATGTTGTGTAGAATGCAGCAGATGAGAAACATCCTACATGCATTCATAGACTCATGCTGAAGGGGCCCCCAACTCATCCAGTCAATGGAAATGTACTTTGAGCAAACTAAACACTCACCTAATGACTCTCTATGCCTGGGACAGTGGAGTGTTAAAGTGTTCATCAGCTGCTCCCTGAGGGTTACAGACTGATGCCATTAGAAAAGGTTCAAGAGAGTCCTGCATCATCTGGAAAACAAGGCAGGAAGGGGACATATAATAAAACAGGGAATGATTACTCAGCACTACCAATGCCACTATACACACAGAGAAATAAGTATGATTAACAACATTAGAATAGTTTGCCGTTACCAACTAGGTGACCGTGAGGAATCCTGCTATGTAAGAAGAAGCAGTACATTGAGCTTGTGTGTCGAATATGAGAATCATGGACACTGCCACAATGCTGGGCCAACACATTGGTGATGTACCCGCATGCATCACACACCACCTGGCAGTTGGCAGAATGGTAGCACTTCCTGTTAAAGTACCGGTGACATGTGGTATGGAAGGGGTCATTATATCAACATGGAGAAGCACCTCAGGAAAGGATTCCATTCCACAGAAGGCATGTATGGTACTGTCTCAGTCCTGGGGTGTTTTTGGGAACTAGATATACTGACCTACAAGTTCTGATAGTATATTGAGCAATTACTGCAGAAGTCTGTGAGATACCCAGCATGGCTTCAGTTTGTCTTTTAAAGGTCCCCATGGCAAATAGCGTGATGGCTAAACATACACTGGTATCTACAGCTATACCAAGACTATGCATTCTCTCATTCCTGATTTGCAGACCATACAAACTCACAAAAGCCCTTATTATACCTCTGTCCACTCTAATTCTGTCCAGTAATTCCTGCTCAGCAACGTAATGGTGAGTTGTCCTCTGCCTAAGCCTTTTTTTTTATGCCAATAAGCACTGCACAACACACCAGGTTTTTGTGCAACTGAAATAAAAAATTCAAACTGGAAAACAGCCAGGCTTGTAGTGAAACTGAACATATTTGTGAATTGCAAATTGAATAGAAAAGACAAGGACTCACTTTTTATAATTCATCTGCACACAGCACATTGTCACATCAAAAAGAACCATGACTCACATAAAGGCAGAAAGACTGCCGCATTTGCATAAAAAGGTTGCAGATTTTTCATATGTTCCTCATTTACATATTATTACTCCCTTATATGCATAGGATTTTCTCAGACCTATTCAAACAGCTCCAGTTTGGCACAGCTACTGCCTCTGAATCACTCCAGAGCTGTGCTTGTTCACAACCCATGCACTTAACTCACTGCACTCAAGTGTAATGACTATGAATGCCTTCCAATATCTCATTGTATCACCGTAGTCAGCAATCTAAGTTTCGATGAACATAAACAGTCTACAGCAAGGGTCATTAACAAGAAAATATGAGCGCTTTAGAGCACTATTTTATGCCTAATCCTTTTACAATGAAAAGACTAATCAAATCACTTCTACTTAAATTCATGTACAATATCGGCTCCATCCATCCATCCATCCATCCATCCATCCATCCATCCATCCATCCATCCATGCACAACCCCAGAAAATATATTTAACAAAACTACCTACCGTAGAACTGCAAGATTTGCCACCAAAAGTACAGTTGTGTACACTTACCATAAATGTAGATGTTCAAGTGTATTCACTGTTGCAGTCATTACTTTAAGGTTATCTGCCTGCAGTAGCCCTCAGTTAGCCTGATTAACAAAGTCTTGGGTCCTGCGTTGGTTGCTGTCCCTTTTTCCATGACGTCAGATCGTCAGGGGTATAAAACATGCAGCCGACGCCATTACATCAGTTTTTCTTGCCCCAGATGTCAGGTGCCCCCTTAATGGGAAGCAATTAAATCTATAAATATACAAGGTTATACCTCCAACAAAAAAGCAAATACACCAAAAAAACCTTTGAAGATAGTAAAGGAACATAGGGGTATATCCAAAAAAGGAATGGGGAGGGAGGGTAACCAGGACTGCAACAGTGAATACACTCGAACATCTACATTTATGGTAAGTGTACACAACTGTACTATGTTCTTCGTGTTTCACTGCTGCAGTCATCACTTTTGGGTAGATTTCCAAAGCTAAGGATGGGAGGAGGAATTTAAATAGAATTAGGACCAGCTAAAAGGCCTTGCAAGACTGCAGTGGCAAAACCAGCTCTGGATTTAGAGAAAATTGGCAGATGGTAATGCTTGGTGAAAGAATGTACAGAACTCCAAGTAGCAGCTTCTAGGATGTCCCTGGTAGGGACGCCTCTGAGAAAGGCTATAGAGGTAGATGCAGCCCTGGTAGAGTGGGGTCTGATCCCCTGCAGATAGGTTTTCCATGGTGTTTGTAGCAAAAAATAATGCAATGGCCTATCCATTTGGAAATAGTTTGCTTTGAAATAACCTTCCCCTCTGCCCTCGCAGCAAATGCCACCAGCAGTTGATCAGATTTCCTTTGAGGTTAAGTTCTGTCCAAGTAGAATCTAAGTTGTCTGTGCACATCTAAGGAGTGCAGAATCCATTCCCCTTTGTTCTGCAGATTAGGAAAGAAGGTTGGCAAATGTATGGACTGATTAAGGGCCACACTGGATAACACCTTGGGCATGAAGGAGGGATTGGTCCTGAGGGACACCTTGTCCGCATGAAAGATGATGAAAGGCTCCCCTGCCATGAGGGCCTGTAATTCAGATACCCTTCTTGCTGAAGTGATTGCTAAAAGGAAAGCTGTTTTCCAAGAAAGGAATTTTAAGTCCGCAGTGGCAGCTGGCTTGAAAGGAGGAGGGGTGAACTTTTCCAATACAAAGTTGAGGTCCCAGGCTGGAGTTGGAGCTCTCCTGGGTGGTCGTAGATTTTTGGCCGCTCTGAGGAACTGCTTAAGCAGTGGATGAGAGAAGAGGGGTGGTTCTGTGTTATAATGAGCTGAGAATGCTGAGGCATGAATTTTGATGGAGGAGAAAACAGGCCCTTATGAAGCATCTCAGTTATGTATTGTAAGATCTGAGGTAAATTGGGCACAGATGTGCTCATCCCTTGAGATTGGTTCCAGGCACAGAATCTTTTCCATTTTTCAGCGTAAGACTTTCTGGTACTAGGCCTCCTTGCCTCTAAAATATCCATCACTGGTTTACTGAGGGATGGTAAAGGAGAAATTATGTAATTAGCCAGGCTGCTAGATTCAGTGTTTGAAGTTGAGGATGCAGAATTTGGTTCTCCTGCTGAGACAATAGAGTAGGAGTCTGGGGCAGGTGCCATGGGGCCCACAATGACACACTGCGCAAGAGGGGGTATCAGTGTTGGTGTGGCCAGTCTGGTGCAATCAAAATTGTCCTTGGTTTGTCTTGTTTGATCTTTAGTAGTACTTTGGAGAGCAAAGTCAGAGGAGGAAAGGCATAAACTGATAGGTTTTTCCAGCTGAAGGACAGAGCATCCACTTTCCAAGCTTGTTTGTGGGGAGTCCTTGTGCAGAATTTGTCCAACTGATAGTTTTGGGGGAGGCAAACAGGTCTATATCTGGGCTCCCCCATTTTCTTGTCAACATGTTGAAAATCCTTGGTTCTCATGTGGGTCCATGAGGTTTCTGCAGAGTTCGTCTGTCAGTTTATTTAGTTTTCCTGGCAGGAATTGAGCTTGTAAATGTACCTGATAACTCAGGACTGTGTTCCACAATGCCATGGCTAGTCTGCAGAGGGGGTAAGAATGTGTACCCCCCTGCTTATTTATGTACCACATAACAGTGGTGTTGTCCGTCTTTATCATTAATTGTCCTGGAAGAATGTGGTCCTTGAAGGCTGTCAGAGCATTCTGTACAGCTAACATTTCTTTTTGATTGATATACAGGTGCATTTGACTTGGGTTCCATTTGCCCTGAATGCACTTCCCCACCAGGTGTGCCCCCATGCATAGTCTGATGCATCTGTTATTAATGTTTGGGTGGCAGGGGGTAGTGTGAATGGTAGTCCTCTGTTTTGGTGGCAGGCCTCCACCCACCAAAGGAACTCTAGGCATAGGCAAGGTATGATAGGAATCATTGCCTCTAGAGCCTGTGAATATTGACACCATAGGCTTTTGAGATACCATTGCAGTTTCCTCATATGCAGCCTTGCATATGGAATTAGAAGAATGCAGGAGGCCATGAACCCCAAGGCTTGCATTATTTGCCTTGCAGAAAACTGGGTTTTTGTGGCCACTTGTTTGAAGTAGGTTGTCAAATGAATCTGTTTCTCTGGCGTGAGGAAAGCCATCTGGGAAGTTGTATTCAAGCTTGCTCCCAGGAATATAATTTGTTGACAGGCTACCAGTTGTGATTTCTTTTCATTCATGGTGTACCCCAGACAAGTCAGTACTCTTTGAACAAAGGCCAGATGATTCAAAAGTATGTCCTGGCTTTCTGCCTGAATTAGACAATCGTCCAGATATGGGTATATTTGAATATTTCTTTGCCTGCAGAATGCAATGACTGGAGATTGGCACTTTGTGAATACCCTGGGTGCAGTAGATAAGCCAAAGGGCAGTGCAGAGAACTGATAGTGCACGTTGCCTGCTTTGAAGCATAGGGATCTTCTGCAAGACTCCCTGATAGGGATGTGCAGGTATGCTTCTTTTAAGTCTAGTGTTGCCAACCATGCATCTTTGCCTAGCATAGGAAGCAGCTGGTAAAGAGTTAGCATCTTGAATTTTGAAATCACCAGAAATGTATTCAGAGTAGAAAAGTCCAGGATAGGACGCCATGTATTGCCTTTTCTGGGTACCAGGAAAAGTCTTGAATAGAACCCTTGTCCCTTTTTCTCTTCTGGGACAACTGAATAGGCCCCATGCTTCAGAGAGAGTGTACTTGATTTTGGGCCTCTGCCCACTGATTTAGGGGTAGATCTGGCTAACCGCTTGGTGTTGGTAAGGTGTGGAAGTGAAATCTGTATCCTTGGGACACTATATTTAAAACCCATTTGTCTTGGGTAATGAGTTCACAGTTTTTGGCCTGCAGACCAATCTTTCCACCTAAAGGAGCATTCAGTTGGGAAGTGCTTGGAAGTTTTAAAAGCAAGTCATTGAGACTGTTTTCCATAGGGGGGAGTCTTACTACTCCCTGATTTGGGTGCGGAAACCCCCCACTGCTTAGTCTTGTGTGTCCACTGGGACTGAAACCTGGGGTTTCTGCTATGTCTGGGTTTGGCTTGAGAAGACCTTGAAGAGTCTGGAAAGGACCACTTCTTAGAGGGCCAGTGCCTACTAAATATAGGAGGCTGAACTTGTAAGAAATCTTTAACAGTTTGCATAGATTTAGCTTTATCTTTCATCTTTTTCAGAGCTTCCTCAGCCTTGTTGCCAAACAGGTGGTCCTGATTTAAGGGAGCATCCAACAATGTAACTTTAACATGATCAGGTAAAGATTGCTCCTTAAGCCAAGCATGCTTTCTGAGCACAGAACCAGTAACAGCAGTCCTGCAAGAGGCCTCTGAAGAATCAAATCCACATTGCAAAGAATGTTTTCCAACCTGCTCAGCAGAATGCATAAAATCCTGTAGTTCTTTATTTTCCACACAGTCAGGAATCAACATAATTTTCTGTTTAAGCAATCCAATAACATGTTGTTGCTAATTTAACATATGAAACTGGCAGTTTAAAGCCCTAATGGCCAAAGTTGCAGAAGTGTAAACCTTCTTACCCCATCTATCCAGCACCCTGGAGTCTCTATCAGAAGGGATAGGATTTTTAGCAGTAGAAGCCTTAATGCCCCTGGGTCCCTGTGAAATAGTCTCCGGATTCGCAGTAGGATTTTTAAAAAGGAACTTGTGTGAATCAGGAGTCCTGTAATATCTGTCAGGTTTTCTGGGAGCAGGAGGAAAGGTATCAGGGGCCAAACTAGATTCCGAAAAAGCATTATCAACAATGTCTAGTACTGGAGAAATAGCTAAAGGCATATGCTGAGGCAGGAGTAAGAAATCCCTAAGCCTCTTTTTTGAATCAGAAAAATTCTGGCTTTCCCAGTGGAAATGCTCCCTTAGAGTATGTAAAGTTTCACCAAAAGAAAAATCCTCTAGAGGGGAAGCAGAGGGGATAGATTCCTCTGCATCAGAATCCTCATAAGTAGATAAGGGCAAATCCAGATTATCAGAAGAATCAGAAAAATCAGAATCCTGGTCAGAAGATTCATAAACAATTTCAGTACTAGGTCTCTTAGAAGGGGGGAGGCTGGCTTTCCCTGATTAGAGTTATAAGATCTTCAGCCATTCTTATCATTTGTTTTTTAGGCATAGAGGCCTGAGCATGCAGCCTGGACGTCCATTTTTTAGGCATGGTTCGAGATTTAGGCCTAAAAGAAGAAGGAGGCATTGGTTTAATATGCAAATCCGTAGGCCTGAATACACCCGCAGAAGCCGGTGCCTGCACAGCGGCTCCGGACCCATCCAAGGTAGAGACATCCGCAGGTTCCATAGTTGAAGCATCTCACGGCAAACCAGACTCCGAATGGGTCTCAGAAGAGGCCTGCAAATCAGAAGTAGTGGGTATCAGGGGCTGCGAAAGCGCCTCACTGAGTACCGGCGAACTGGCGACTGACTTAGGAGAAGCGTCGTCAGCAGTTTTGGACCTCGATGGCCTGTCTCTGTCTTTATCCTTGCGTTTTTTTTTAAATCCCGGTAGTCGGATGGCTAACCGATGACATTTCTGGATAATTAAACCGAGAACCGAAATATTTTGAGGCAAAAATAAACCGACGATGGATAGTGGGCTGATTAAATAAAGCACAAAACCGACAGCACGGTACGTTGTGGTCAGGGCCTAGGCATGGAATACAGTACGAATGAAAAATCTTTATGAGGTATTTGCTTTCCACAAGTAATGCAATTATTAACTTTTACTGACATCAGTAAGGAGCAAGAAAAAGTTTCCCCAATGGGGTACTTAGCTTTAGTTGAAGACTTTGTTTCTGAAACTCGAAAATGAAATTTCAGGAGTCGGCCGATCGGCACTTGTGAACTGCTTCTGCTTTTGGCACCGCACGGCAAGAAAGACAGATGTAATGGCGTTGGCTGCATGTTTTATACCCCTGATGACCTGATATCATGGAAGAAGGGACAGCAACCGACTCAGGACCCAAGACTTTGTTAATCAGGCCGACTGAGGGCTACTACAAGCAGATAATCCTACAGTGATGACTGCAACAGTGAAACACGAAGAACATCATCCATCCCATACTCATCATTGTAAGGTACCATAGTTTATTAGGTTTATAATAGGCTAATAACCATCAGGGTCTTTATAAGCCTAGCCCTGCAACCCAACCCATTTTTTTCCTTGAGTAATTTGGCTGCCTATATGGTGGAGTATCTTAGTAAGGAGGTAGCTAAGAGTTATGGGGGGTATGTTAGCTGGGATTTACTGTCAATCTCTCTTTGTCTTAACTGGATGACAGTCAGCAGTAATCTTAAATACCTCCATCTTCCTTCTTATCACAAACAACTGTACTCAAACTCATGTCCAACTCTCTATTCAGTGCTTGTATGGTATAGTCAGTGTGATGCCCCACCCCTGGCCCAGTAATCAAGGAGACTTAATCATCACCACTCACCAGTAGCACCAGTGGGAGACATACACTTGGAGGATGACAGGTACACACACAGTATTTCCAGATGCAGTTCTCTGCATCAAGTGCAATTTCCCTTAAGAGCATACAGAGATCACAGTCAGTCTGGGGCTGGTTTCTCCCTCTTTCTCCAGATCCCCAATAAGACTCCCCACTGGCACAGCTATAGAGTTTAGATCTCAGCTGATTGTAGTGGCCAAGCCAAGACCTCCAGCACCCCATCTGTCCAACCAGTGCTTTATGTCCCTGCCCAAGTAGCTGACACACACCCTCTTGGAGATTTGTTTTACACACACACACACACACACACACACACACACACACACACACACACACACACACACACACACACACACACACACCTGGGAAAGGCTGGCACATGTTTACTAGCTATGACCCCTTCTGTCCAGACTATAAGGTAGTTATTACTGCCACCAGCCAACTCTTTATCCGCTACTTTAAGGCCCTTAACAAAGGTTGTCCACTCTTACTGTATAATGTTACTATCAATACAAATGGTAGTTTAACCAAGAACAAGGCTATAGGAGTAGCCTACGCAGTGTCACCAAACAAATATGCAAGTACCCTCAGAACATAAATATGTCTCTACACAGATCAGCCACAATGAAATGTTTAAATATATTTAATAATAAATAATAAAAGAATAAGACAATACTAAATATATATGTACAGTGATATCAGACTTCAAAATCACAGGAAATATTTAAAACAACATTGTAGGACAGTCTCAAATAAATAAAAAAAATATCTAAACTAAGCATTGCTATATTCCTGTCTATATCTAAAAGAATTATACTGTACCCTAGTACACTTACTTCAGAGCAAGTGTGGTAGATGTGGTGAGTGGATCTGGATGTTCTCAGGTCAAAGTCAAAATACAGAATGCTGTCTCTCTCTCTCAGAGATTTCCCAAATTAATATCTCAAATATTACTACTGTGATACTTACAGAATGACATAATTTCTTGTCATCTGACTTCAGTTCCCGGCCCAAAAACCACCGTTGATCCAGCTGGTAGCATTTAGCATCTACCTGTGAAAATACATACACAAGGGCTTTTCCTCAAATCTTGGTACTTGCTGGAAGTCATAAAACAATAAAACACTTTCAAGACAATGCAGAAAGTTCCTTAGTTTAGGCAGTGTGTCTGTTACTGCACTGGTCCAGCCATAAAGTAATTTAATTTCAACTACGTTTCTAAAGTTTTGCAAGTTAATCTCATGTGTTCCAGTTTCCCCTGTTAAAATATATACATTTAAACATTTACAATAGTGTATATATATTTCTATGGTTTTCCAGTAGGGTACATTGTGGATACATCTTTATGCTCAGTACTTTACAAACCATGTTCAACACACATGTCTATACAAACCTAGTCTGATATACAAATAACATACAGTTCTAATAAGGTTGCAACACACACATCTTATATGAAGCATGTTGACATTCACAAATGACACATTACCATTTACAAAATTCCAGACAGCTGTGCTGGCATTATCACTCTTTGTCACACTTCTATATAAATAATGTTAATATTCACAAATGACGTATAATTATTTATAAAATTCCAGATAGCTGGGCTGGCAGTATCTCCTTTTATTACAGTCAGATTTATAACAGATTCTTGCATTCCTGTTTGAAATAAATGAATTCCATAAAAGGAGAAAGAGCTCTCAGAAACTTTCTTCCTTTATTTTTGAATACATTTATACTCAATTTAAGGTCTACCACCCCATCAGCAGTTTCAAAATAGCACTTAGAGTACACCTTAACTCTTTAGTACAAAGCAGATCTTGCAGAATTACATAAAAATGTACTCTCACAGCCTTTAAAATTCCCCACTGTTTCTTTTTCTCAGGTTTCCAAGTAAAATCTACTGCAACCATCATCAACACTGACCTACAAAAGCCATAGTAACCTATCTTTAGGTTCATAGGTTCATAGGTAGGTACTAGGCGATCTGCTCGAGGGCATTTATAAGCCTAGCCAGAGTGCATCGACTTTCACCGCCCCATTGATTAATTAACTGATCTTCTGTCAAGCAGAGCCAATGAAGAGATCCCAGGGGTGTATTTTCTGTTACCCATCCATTCGTCAAGGTTTCTCTTGAAGAGTGTTAGTGAGGGGCTCTGCCTAATGTAGTTTGGAATGTTGTTCCAAAGCATGAGGAGTTTCTGTGACAGAAATCTGTCCCTCCAGCATGTTCTATTTATTGTTGTGGTGAGGTTTAGCTCACTAGAGCAAATGGCTCGCAGTGACTTGGATTTCTTTAGGTGGAGCATGTTCATCAGTTGTGAGTTGGACATGGCTTTGTAAGTCAGGCAGAGATCACCACTGAGTAAGCGATATGCCACTGAATACAGCCGGAGTTTTTTCAGTCGGGCTGCATAGGACTTATGTTTGAGGTCAGTAATCCTCTTGGTGAGGTACTTTTGTGGTCTCTCCAGCTGCTGGAAGTGTCTTGTGAGGTACATCCCAAAATGGGGCATTGTACTGATGGATGGGATGAGTAAATTAGTAGAGGGACACTATAACCTCTTTTATATAGATGCGAACTTTGCAATTAGATGGGCCACAGGGAAGGATTTCCTATTTCTAACTACTTTTTGAATATGGAGGAGATAAGGGAGACTTATTTACCCCAGATCTCTCCTTAAAACGGGATGACTATGCATTTTTTCATTTAGCTTGAGGGCCGATGTCCATGTCAGCCGGAGAGACAATTATGGTTCCTAGTTTGCAGTCATCTTGTGGGACACCAATTGTGACTGGTTTAGAGTCGCAGCATTCCCTATACTACTAACCAAGAGGCTGTTTAATGATGAAAAAATTTTTATTTCTACAAAACTTTTCTCAGAAGTGAGTCAACACAGTCCTTTTTATTTACTAATATGTAACAGACCTGTTCATAGATTGTAATTTATATGATGTATATAAATTCAAATGTATACAGGCCTTAATGCTTTTACCTGTACAATTTACTTTAAATGCCTCAATACAGCACTATCTATTGATCATTGTATTTTCTTCTGTTGCACGTTTATTATTTCAATATTATGTTCATTTAAGTAAATATTTTTAGAATCAGGTATCTGCATAAGTATTTTTTAATAAAACTTTTTTAATATTATTGTTAATGCGCAAGTGATATGCTGAGCATTCTATCAATGTAGAGTATATACCTTTAAGGGAAGTTTTTTTAAAATAGCCATTTGACGCCAAAAGTTTTACTTAAACTATAGTTGAATTTGTGTTAGGAGTTCTGATGAAGCCCATATGTAATTGGTGAAAGCGCTTAACTACTTTAACATTTAACATTACATGTATTAAAATAGTTTGTTACATCTTGGCTTGGAAGCATCATCATTCTGATATATGTGGCAGTTAACGTTTGTGCTTTTTGTGGACTAAATTACTTTTGTTGACCTAACGCTTTAGTTCTTCAGTTGTTGTTCATCATGGATATCGTTGGTGATGTTTCTCCTGCACCTTCACCTCATGGTATTGAGGACATTTCTAGGCTTCAGGTGGAAGTCACTACGCTCACAGGTGAAGTTAGCAGGTTAATTGATTTATTTGCTAACGCAGGGACTACAGCAGTAGGTAATATGCAGGTCAGCATTCCTACTACAACTGGTGCTAAAACCACATTTATACGTGATTCCAACAAGGGTGATGTCAGCAATTCATCCAGTAATCTTATCGGTGCTTGTCGAACTGATGCATTGAACCCTATGAAGGATACGGAACAAGCTGATGAAACCAATTTATCTTCCACTATTCCAAATGGACAAGGAGTTGGCACAAGAGGTGGAACTGTAATTGATATATCGGCTACACAAGCTCAATCTGAGCCATATACCAGCAGCAGATTAAATTTATCGGATTTCACATTTGATTTCTCTTTTTATGAGTATGAGGAGGAAGCTAAACGTGTGGGTACAAAACCGAAGAGAATGCAACCGAAAAAGACATATTCTCACATCATAGGGAATACCAATAATAAAGAGGCGAAGGAAAAAGGTACTGTTAGATCCAGTTCTAGAAATAAAAATAGTCATTCTGTCGTCAATGACAGAGGGCATACAGATATGTGTTTAAACAAGTTTTTTTCAAATGGAATGTGAGTTTGATAATGCTATTAAGGACAAAACCAAGGACTGTCGTATTGACTTCAATTCTGAGGGCACATTAAAAGACCTTATTTTTACCCTCAGTAAAAAGTTACATTCGATAGCTGGGTTAAAATTGGATAATGCATACTTTAACAAATGTTTAACACTTAACGTACCTATGGGGTTACGCTTTTTAAGCACCCTATGGGAATTGACATTACAGAAAAAAACAAAGTGGAGTTTAATCTTTTGTTTGACCAGTTCGGCTTCAATTTCATGAAGCTATTGATTAAGTTAAACAATGAGAAATTGTGTGTACTAATGAACGAAGTTGAACAACTTAATCACATGATTGTTAATAATTTATTATTCCCGCAGTGGGAGACACTGTATGTTAAACAATTTAATTATGCTGAAAAGAAGACACACAAAATTCATGATAAAAAAAGTAAGAAGATTAGTAGAGATGTAGAGCTGTATAAGAAAGGTACAGCTTATGTTTGGAACTCAGATAAATATGAGAGTAGTATTAGGAAAAAAGGATTTTCTTATAAAAGGGGATACAAGGGTTGGAATGAGCCTAATGAGCCTAATACAGCTTCTAGAAATTATGAGGGAGACAAACAAAATTTTCAGAGAGGTTGGAAACAGGATCGACATCTAAAGTGGAGGAAAGAGGAGTGAAGACAAGAATACTATCACCCCATACAAGGTCGGAACAGGGACCAGTATTGGAGGAAGGGGGATGTATGACAGTAACAGATTCTGTTTCAAGAAACAGTACTACCGTCTGCAATGGTAGAAAAGACATCAGCAGTGTCAACAACATTGTAGTGGATGGTGTCATACACAGTTATAACAACTTTAAAATTTACAACTATACTGGTTTAGCATTAGACACAGTACATTTTGACCTATTATCTCGAGGGATGAAATACATTCCTACCACTTTTTTTTCATTTAGTTGATTGTTTAAGTGAAATTAAACTTTTTTTTTGAGGAAAATCAATTTAGCTATTTTTTATAAGGATAGAGTTTGTAGTGTTAATGAACATATACATAGTAGCATGAATGTGCTTAAGAAGAAAAGCACATTGATTCTCCCCATGCATACTAGTGTAGCTGTATATGACAAATTGGTTACCAGAGAGATTTATAAGCTTCACAACAAACTTATAACTCATAAACGTAGTAGCAACTTAAATGATGATGAGTTAAAAATATTAAAAAAACTTAGGGAAGATTCTACCATACGTGTTATGAAGCCAGATAAAGGGGGAGGAGTGGTTATTTATGATGCCCTTGAATACACCACAAAAATGTATGAGATTCTTCAGCAGTCAGAAAACTACGAGACTGTATCTATAAACAAAATCAATATTGCACACAAGCATATAGATTCGTATATTGAAGAATTTTTGATTGATGACACAATTACAGTAGATCTATATAATTATCTCAAAGTTGATTACCCCCAAATAGCTACATTGGTGGGTATTCCTAAGATACATAAAAACATTAGTGACCCCCCTTTCCGTCTGATAATTTCTGGTAGCCATTCCAAAACATTTCCATTGGGGGTAGTTGTTGATACATGGCTCAGACATTTGTATGGCAAAATTCCACACATGGGGAAAGATTCTTGGGAATTTTTAGCCAACTATCCTACACATTTATGGAAAGAGAATCTTATGTTCATCACAACAGATGTTATTGACCTCTTTTCATGTATCCCCAAACAAGAGGGAATAGATTAATTTTGCAATAGCATTAGAAAATACGCTAACTTAGAATGGGACAAGGTGTGCTTGATTTTAGATTGTATGTCCCTAGTATTTGAGCATAATTACATTTATTATGAGGGTGAACATTACCGTCAAACCAGGGGGGTAGTGATGGGGGCAGCTTGTGCCCTCATCTTTGCCAACCTGGTCATGCAAGACTGGAAAGAATCAGTTGTTTTTAACAGTGAATATTTTCAGCATGTAAAATACTATTCTAGATTCTTAGATGACATATATATTCTTTGCGATGGTAGTTCTGACTGTTTAGACATCTTTTTAGATTATTTGAACCAAAGCAGCCAGTTTTTTAGGTTTACACATTCGAGTAACAGAGAAGGAATAACGTATCTGGACACATACATTTTTAAAGGTGATGAAGGATTCAAATCCCGTATTTTTAGAAAAAACACCTTCTCTAATAGGTATTTGGAATACACCAGTAACCATCCCAGAAAATTGTTATATAATATATACAAGGGTCAATGTATAAGAGCAGCACTTATGACGTCAACTTATAAGGATATGGTTAATGAACTGAATTTCATTACTAGACTATTTAAAGAAAGGGGATATTATATAAAATGATATCAGATGTCAGATCATATATTATTGAGGAATGGGGCAAGAAATATCCCCCATTATTGGGTGCTAATCACAGGGGGATTAATGTCCCAAGTTTACTCAGATCTGAACCAAATAAGGTGAAGGGTTATCAACGGGCTTGTATTTTGGAATATGGACCTCATGTAAGTAAAATTAAGTGCATTTTGATTAATAATTGGAATGTGCTGCTAGCTGACCAGGATATTATGGATACAGTAGGTAGTAGACCAATGTTTGTGTACAAAATGGGTAATAATTTGAAGATGTATTTAGAACACAAAAATAGTGGAAGGGTAAAGGATTATGAGAAACATACTATGAAATGTGGATGGTGCAATCAATGCACACATATTATGGAGGAAGATGCATTAATATTGGACAATATTAATAAAACACATATCAGGTTTAGGCAGGGCAATTGCAATTCCAAATTTGTGGTATATATGGCTAAGTGTACAGTCTGTACTGGATACTATATAGGGAAAACAGAAAGGTTTTTCAAAAAGTGTATTTATGACCATTTGTGTAGTATCCAGAAGAAGTTAACAATGCCTTATACAGGAACATCGAAAAGTATGGAAATTTACATTCTTTTAAGTTTGCTATTTTAGAGAATGTTAAATTCGATCCTAGGGGAGGTAATACCAAGGCCACCTTGGGCTATAAGGAGGTCTGGTGGCAATTGTACACAGATGCTTCGACTTTGCCAGGTCTCAATGACCATATATCCATTAAACCGATTTTGGCTAGGAAACTATAAATTGATGGGTTAAACATATGATGATTATATTAATATACATTATTTATTCAGTTTATTGTTGGATTATACGACATATTGAATATTGTTATGCTGCTGGTATCTATCATTCTTCACATTTTATTATTTTTAATATTATTTTTTCATATTATTCATTATATATTTTCTTATATTTTTTCTCATTAGTGTGGTAACATTTTAATGTGTGTTTATATTAATGTGTAGCAACAGTATATCAGCACACTAATACCTTAGAGTGCTATACACAGCTATGATTCAATATTATGTTCATTTAAGTAATAATATTTTTAGAATCAGGTATCTGCATAAGTATTTTTTAATAAAACTTTTTTAATATTATTGTTAACGCTCAAGTGATATGCTGAGCATTCTATCAATGTAGAGTATATACCTTTAAGGGAAGTTTTTTTTTTTTAAATGGCCATTTGGCGCCAAAAGTTTTACTTAAACTATAGTTGAATTTGTGTTAGAGTTATACAGGAACATCGAAAAGTATGGAAATTTACAATCTTTTAAGTTTACTATTTTAGGGAATATTAAATTAAATCCAGGGTGGGTAATACCAAGGCCACCTTGGGCTATAAGGAGGTCTGGTGGCAATTGTACACAGATGCTTCAACTTTGTCAGGTCTCAATGACCATATATCTATTAAACCGATTTTGGCTAGGAAACTATAAATTGATGGGTTAAACATATGATAATTATATTAATATACATTATTTACTCAGTTTATTGTTGGATTTTACAACATATTGAATATTGTTATGCTGCTGGTATCTATCATTCTTCACATTTTATTATTTTTATTATTATTTTTCATATTATTCATTATATATTTTCTTATATTTTTTCTCATTAGTGTGGTAACATTTTAATGTGTGTTTATATTAATGTGTAGCAACAGTATATCAGCACACTAATACCTTAGAGTGCTGTCACAGCTATGATTCAATATTATGTTCATTTAAGTAATAATATTTTTAGAATCAGGTATCTGCATAAGTATTTTTTAATACTTTTTTTAATATTATTAACGCTCAAGTGATATGCTGAGCATTCTATCAATGTAGAGTATATACCTTTAAGGGAAGTTTTTTTTTAAATGGCCATTTGGCGCCAAAAGTTTTACTTAAACTATAGTTGAATTTGTGTTAGGAGTTCTGATGAAGCCCATATGTAATGAGTGAAAGCGCTTAACTACTTTAACATTTAACATTAAATGTAATAAAATAGTTTGTTACATCTTGGCTTGGAAGCATCATCATTCTGATATACGTGGCAGTTAGCGTTTGTGCTTTTTGTGGACTACATTACTAATGTTTATTGTATACTGTACACATATTTCTTATTTCTTTTCCACAGAGCTTTTTCCCAGGTTGGCACCTCTGAAAATCGGCATGACCCAGGAGTATAATCTCGCCAACAAAACACAAATAAATAAAAAAATAAATGAAAAAAAATGCATGACAAGAAGCTAATATATGTTTTATGTGTGCTGCTATCTCACATCATTTATACAAAACATCTGAGCTTCTGTCCATTTTACCTCATCGTACGTGATACAAAAATAATATTGTTCTTACAATCCTGTAAAAGTTATTTCAACATTATTTTAGCTCTGTGACACAATCTTCCTTTTTTAATTTATTTTTTTCCATCCATTTATCACTAATTCTAGATGTACAGTTCAAATGCATGATTCTGCATATGATTTCCTTCAGGCATGCATAACTCTCACAGTTTGATGCACAAATTACCAGCGTTTGTACCATGTTACTTTTCCTCCCCATTCTTGCCATTTAAAGTAATTTTTGTCAACACTTCTCATTTTTTCCCTAAAGCATTTACCATTATTTTTCCACTGACCCAGTTTCTTTTATGGCATTATGGCTGTATTCACATGCTACCATATCTGTGTCATTGCCTTCCTCTGCTGCTCGTATTTTATGAATGCCCTGGGGGGGTTTTTTGGGGGGGGGTTCCTTTCCTTTCCACCATAAATGCCATTATTTGTCTAGCCAAAAATGTAGGATTATAATTTATGATATGGCTTATACATGTTAGCCGCTCACTAAATACCAAGAGTCATACAACCTGTTCAGGACTGATTTACGGAAGTCCATTTGGTTGGGCCTAAAAATAAATTGGCAATATGTGGGGAAGAGATTTGGCAACCTTGGAGTTAGCTACATAAGTTATGGGGATACACTCCCCCAGATGGGCTATGGAAGGCTTTACCCCATGTAAAAAATGAGAATCTCTGATTGGTACCATGTTCTGGTTATAGTATTTTGTTATCCTGCCATCTGTTTTGTAGTACTTCTTAGAGATGCACATGAAATGTACCCATATATGTGTGTGTATTTTTATACACACACACATATATATATATATATATATATAGATATATATATGTATATGTGTGTGCTTGTGTGTGTGTGTGTGTGTGTGTGTGTGTGTGTGTGTGTGAGATACATAAATTTATAGGTATATATATATATATATATATATATATATATATATATATATATATATATATACATATGGGTCTACCTGACAACGCCGACAAGCCACAACATCGACAACCAGTTTACCGACACCACATAACCGACAGTTCACAAGGTCGACAAGCCACAACATCGACAACCAGTTTACCGACAGCACATCAAAACAAATCCCCTGTCCAAAAAGCACACACAACACAAGCACACCAAAATCCTTACAAACCCACACTAAACCTCACATACACAACTATCTACAACCTTAACCCAAACCCTAACCCTAAGGTCCGTCACTATCACACACTTACCTAAAACCCTAACTCACTTAACCCGCCCCTAACCCAAAGACTATCACTACCGACACTTACCTAACCCGCCTCTAACCCTAACTCACTTAACCCGCCTAACCCAAAGACTATCACTACTGCACACTTACCTAACCCGCCCTAACCCTAACTCACTTAACCCGCCTAACCCAAAGACTATCACTACAAGACACTTACCTAACCCGCCCTAACCCTAACTCACTTAACCCACCCCTATCCCTACAGACCAATATCGACACTTACCTTACTCGCACCCTAACGTCCACTACCGCATACTTACACAGCCTTTTCCCATGTCGGTGTTCTCAGCGTCGGTGTTTTCATCCGTCGGTCTTCTCAGTTGTCGATCTTCTGGCGTCGGTGTTCTCGGTGTCGGCGTTCTGAGCTGTCGACGTTCTCAGGTAGACCCATACATATATATATATATATATATATATATATATATATAGAGAGAGAGAGAGAGAGAAAGAGAGAGAGATATGTATGTATATATATGGGTGCTCTGGTACTTGTGAAATGAGATTTTAGTCATCTGATGGTTGACAGGTGGAGCAGATCGAACAATTCCTGGAGTGGGGAATATGTCCTTAGCACAAACTCAGAGTTAATGTGGGAGATGTGGGAAGTGGGGGGTGCAGCAAAGCTTGCCTCCTGCAAAATTAAAAATATGCTTTTTGCTTTTTTTTTATTATTTTAAACATTGCATGCACCAAGTTTGTTTCTCAGCTTATGTGTAGTAGGGCACGGACCTTCATGTTTTCGACATTTTGTGGCCAACTCTTTCACAGTCGATATTCAGTTGTTTTGACTAATTGTGGTAATCCCCATATAAATGGATGGATAGATAGATAGATAGATAGATAGATAGATAGATAGATAGATAGATAGATAGATAGATAGATGGACAGATAGATACACAGATAGATAATGTATAGCTTACGAAAGCTTTGCTAAAACGTCCCATAATCCAATAGAACATGCCAGTGAATGCAATGAAACGCCTTGTTGAGATTCACGCTCTCTGATATGAGATTCTCATTTTCCTTATTTACTAGTCTTACAGTAGTAGGATTATTCCTCAAACTGCATTGTGCAGGTGTTCATTCTTCACTACTGCTACTTGTATAATTCATTTGGACTTGAACTGTCTGTAGTCATCTGACAATTCAGGGTATTTTTATAGTCTTCACTGCTAAATGCTATCAGTCTACAAATCTCAGTTAATACTGCATCCTTATCCTTCCTTGGTGTTGGTGACACCTTTCCATAATCCACAACTTGAGCCTCCAAACCTCAGAGCTAACTTTTATTCTTAACAAAACTGGTAAGCATTTCTATTGTTTCAACATACAAATAACTTCATCAGACCTAGCTGATGCCAGTTTAGGATGCTCATTTGTGCAGCATGCAAGCATTGCACAACCAGGCATGTGCTTCATGAATAAGCAGTGTTCAGCTGCTATGCTGCTGAAACTATAATAAAGTGAATCATAGACTGTCATGCTATGAACACTTACCTGACTATGTAGTATATTAACAGCCTGTGTATACCTATTAAAGTGCACAAAACCACAACATAGAATATTATGATCGGGTCTCCAGTCATAACCAGCTTATATGTCCAAGACATGGATACCAAGAAATTCACCTTGATGGAGAATGATTCACATTGAGATCCAATCATATGTCTGTTATATACAAGGGTATTGTACTGCATTGTTCATAGGTTCATAGATTAGTACTAGCTAACTGTCCTTGTGAGCCATTTTAAGTCTAGCCAATTACCCCATATGAGAATCAAACCCTGTGCCTTCTGTCTGCTAGGGAAATACCGTAACCATTATGCCAACCATATGCAACATTTCCTATTTCACCACACCATTGAGAAACCTCATCCAAACATCGAGAGACTCAACGTTTCCTCACAAAAAAGATCTCCAATCTCAGTACCCTTAGCTAATCAGACAGACTAAAATCCATGTCCCTCTACTCAGTGTCTTACAGAATCCTAAGGAGTGATCTCTACTTACATGCTATGAAAAACCCAGCAATCTTTGAACTCCTTTGCCTAAATAGAACCATTGATAGAGCCAATACCTGTTTTAAAGACCTAAATCATAATCATCCAAGTACATAATTACATCCAAATTCTTGAATATATTTTCCATTATTTTTTGAAAAAGAGATGGTGCTGAACTCACATTAAATGGTAAGCTTTTGTACTCAAATAATAATAATAATAATAGTTGTCAAATGTTTTTATTATCAAGCACTTCAACAACACCAGATGGCTTGACAGATTCATATCCCCCATTTCTGGAATAGGAGTACTTCCCAGGAACCTTTAAAACCAGTCTGGATGATTGGATGGGTGATTACAAATTTTCACTTGGGGTATGTGGAGAAAGCCTACTTAATGGAGAACATTGTTAATCAACTATAGCATCAGGTGATGTGCCTGAGCCATTTGATGGTCTCTTTTGGTATTAACTTTGTAAGAACCTAGGAACCTATAAACAATTTAAAAGGTCAGTCTCTGTCAGGAACTGGCATGTTTTAACATTCCAGAGTTGCCACAGCCTACATATTTGTGAATGTGTGCCTGTGAGAACCAAGTGAATTTACACTATCTGTACATGGTTGTAGGCCAAAATTATGACAGCACAAAATGTTGTTGTACAAAATGTTGAAATACAAAATGTTGAACCCTATTTTATGCAGGGGGTCAAGACCTCCACATCCTCTCCTAATTATATATAGCAACTTTGGGATCACACAACAATGGTGAAAGGGCAAACTCCATATTCAACATTACGTATTTCAACATTATGTACCTGCAATATTTTGTACTACATTTTGGTCTGCAACCCTATACACATACTCCTTTTAATCACAATAAACATGTAATGCTATACTCCATGTTTCATATCAAGAACATTGTTGCAATATTTGAAAAACACAAAAGTATCCACTGGATTGGAAAGATCAGTTTATATTCTAGTCCCAAAAAATGGTAATGCTAAATAGTGTTTAAATTATTCTATGGGTTGTACTTGTTCACATGCTAAGATTCCAGCAATATATAGACTTAGAACTTCTAGATGTCAAGCTGATATTAGAAGAGGCACCAAACTTATTATCAGCATCCACTAGATAACAGACAGCAAGGAAGTTCTATAAAATACTTACTTCTCTTTTACAAGTATGTTAAATAACTGATGAATATGGCACTCTTTTCTATGAACATGTGATTTGTAGTTCTTTCTTTAAATGGATTTTTATAGGCATTTGTAATGTACAATGGTTAGATCAGTCCTTGAAAGTGTAACAGAATGTACTGCAAATGTCAGCTGAATTTATAGAGAAATGTTTATGCTGACAGAATAGTTTCTATAGCCAGATAAAATAATTCAGTACTAAGCTGACAGTAAATAGGTTCATGCTGGAAAGAGTGTTCACACATGCATCACAGCACCTGCTAGCTTCTACACAGGCATAGGTGGGAGCTCATATAAGGACTCCACAGCAAAGATGCCACTAATTATACAAGTAAGAAAGAAAGGAGTGATAGAACAGTTGAAGTGGAAAAGAACAAATAGAGGAACCCACAGAAAGGCACTGGGAGGGGAAGGGTGGTGTGTATGTGTGTGTGTGTGTGTGTGTGTGTGTGTGTGTGTGTGTGTGTGTGTGTGTGTGTGTGTGTGTATGTGTGTGTATGTGTGTGTATGTGTGTGTGTGTGTGTGTGTGTGTGTGTGTGTGTGTGTGTGTGAAGAAAGATAGAGAGATAATCTTCAACAGTTCAGCCCCACAGCCAAGTTACCCCTAGTAGATAAGATGGAGGACACAGGGAAAGAAACATGGGACAATCAAGCATGCATACAATGCAGACAAAGACTGACAGGGAAAGTAGTATTGCATAAAGAGACAGCCATGGAGGGAGACTGACAGAAGGTGACCAGTTGTTGATAGGGAAGACCATCATGGAAGAGCATCAGGAAGCCCTACCAAGCCAACCCAAAGGAAAACACACCAAGAAGTTGGTTATCTTTGTTGCCCAATAATTGGAGCCTGCCAGCAATATAACTTTACCAGCCACAAGAGAAGTTGTTCCATGATTCCAATGTGAACACTGAGTTAGACGTCCACCTCTGCCCTCACTGCCCCCCACACTTCATGCTGGATGATCCAGAAGGGCTACTCTTCATCACTCTTGGATGAGGAGCCGGTGTCCCCATAACAGAATCAGCAATGGAGGCCGGCTGCGAGCTCTCTGGGTTGCCTTCCATAGACCGCCCTTCATCAGCCTGTAGAGTGGCAAGCCTGGGGACTGCTTGAGGACCAGTAGTTGGCACAATGCCCAGTGTAGTGTACAACAGCTGCAGCTTCACCTCTGCTTCTACCATGGCTGATCTTTTAGAAAAGCAAACAAAATGGAGAAAAACAAAACAACATACCAACATAATAAAAAATGTAAAAATGAGAAAAAATACACAGATACACATGGTCAGTGATATGTGGTGTTTATTAAAGTAGCACATGAAATGGAGAAATACAAACCAACAAAGCAACATACCACAAAGTGAATGGAATACTGAGAAAAATACAACCAAATACAACACTTCAATTATACATGGTATAGTGTATTGGTACAGTTAATTTCACTATTACATTATATGGAAAAACAGCAAATGCAATTCATACATATTTAATGGCTAAAAAACAAAACCACAATTGTTTGTTGATGAATTCTACAGTTTTATTACAATATTACATCAGTGTCAGCAACGGACTTCACTCATCCTGCCTTCTGGAGCTCCTGGCCTGCCTCTTCTAGTATCCTCAATGTCCAATGGCACTTGAAAAGCATAAATCAAACATTAATGAGCACAGCCCATCCCTAACAGCAGAAGGCAATGACAGCTACAGGTGCTAGGCCAACTGTACAGTGTCAGTGCAAAGCACACTGGGAAGGGATCCAGCACAACAGGTCAGAGCATGCCTAATCTCTGTAGGTTACCAGAGACTGATGATGAGATTACCATGCACATGACATAGTCCGATGACACAGTGACACTGTCAGCAATGCCACTGAAATAGCTGAATGAATTGTTAGGTGTTGGTAATAGCTAGTAATAATAATAATGGCATTTTCATACCTCTCAACTGTCCAGATTTTTGCCTCATATTTTTGGTCTGTTCCTCATAAAATCTGCCTTTTTCTGGCAAATTATTGAGGTTTGAAGTCACTAAATAATACAAAATAATTACATACATTTGAGTTTTAGGCTTCATATTCTTCAGAAAATACACAATAATGCAAAACCTGTTATTCCAGAAATGTTTGAAGTTTCTAGGAGCACTATATAAAATCAGTTGCTATTTTTGGCCCTTTGTCCCCACGTTCTTTCTGGCTTTGTCAACATTTCTTGCACTGACAGGTTGAGAGGTACGGGTATCTTTTTATCAGTACTCTAGATGCAACCAATCCTTTGTTTAAGAAATGTCCACAATATGTTTATCCTTATACTCCTGTAACTTCAATTTTAATAAATTTTTCACATTTACTTTGGCTTTCCATTAATCTTTGCATAAACATAGTAAACAGTGGTGCACAGAATGATGGAGTATGATGTTTGATGTTTCAGCACATTTAGGTGGCTTTACAAAGGTCTTATGTAAATAAGGCTTTTTGGCAAAGAGCTCTACTTACGCCCAGATGTACACATTTTTTTTCACTGTGAGTTAACACAACCATGAATGAGCATTGTGCAGTACAAGCACATGTATCTGCCTGACCTGTGCATGCACAGGCTTGCACTTCACTCAGCAATTTGCAACCTTGCAACTACTTGAACTGCTTATAATCACATTGCACCTGCTGTGATTCACACCCTAGCAGTTACATTTTCACACAACAGGTACCTTTTGATTTTGACTTTCAATAACAAGGATGGTCTCTGTGAGAATCTTAGGCAGAGCCCCAAGTTGGTGTCTAAAGAAGACTTAGATGTGTTATACCTGTATACCAGCAGGTTTAGGGAAAGGTGGCAGTAAGTGCATTAGGGTACCTTCCATAAAACATATTTCTGGACTAACTTGTCAGAACAACTAAACCAGGAGACAGGAATTACAAGACCTGGAGAGCAGTACAGACACAAATATAGATTTCATGATCTATAGAGGAGGCAGCCCAACCAGCTTCTTCAGTAGGTGGCAGAATTTGAGTAGCAACATCCTGAATTATTCAGTAATTATCTTTACCTTTGCTGTTGGTACTGAAATTCCATACATAGAAGATGTTTATCCTTCTATTCTCCTGTTTTTTATATCTCAGACTTTATACTAAGTAACTATGAGTATTTAGCTGTATTGTTGCTGTCTAATGAAATGACTGCCGGTGTAGTCACAGAAAACATATGTAAAGTTGGGTTGTTTTTGCCTTTCTTTGTTAAACCTAGTCATTACTGTCAATACTTCTATATTGCTCCATTTTATGCCCAGTTATTAAGCTCTGGGAGATTGAGAGGTATAGTCATTATCCTCTGTTTGTGGACAACTGTGAAAATAGTAAGAATAGTTCACTATTACGGAGAGAATAAGGCATACAAGTGTGCACTGTTACAGATTACACGCCTCCATGGATCCATACAAAATAAAAGCTTTAACTTTGTCAAATGAAATAATGAGATAATTGCACAAATCTGCTCCTATACACACAAACACACTAAAGTAATCTGTACTCAAACTATACTACTTTACTCCTCAGTTGTACAATCCTTGTACAGCAGTCTGTGTCATGTTTAAACACATCATTTATCAATACAAAAGGTTATCATGATGGACAGTCGTTTCCGTTTCAGACACCTGTTTGCCTTAAATATATTGCTATAGATTCTAGCTCTGCACTGTAGAAAACTGCTAAACTTGCTTTACAACTATTTAACAAAGTATAAAGCCCAATTAGGCAACAACGGCAATGTTATGTGATCATGCTCACATAATGGATAAAAGCTAACATTTGTTATTGAGACTGACCTAAAAAACAATTCCAGACAGGCACAAAATGCACCTTTTAAATAACAAATTAGACAATTAAAATTTAAAAATGTACAGACAATACATTAACGCCTCTCAACTGTCCCAGATGTTTGGGGATGACACTGATTTTGGCTTAAAATTTTGCTGTGGTAAAAAAAAAAGTATTTTTTCTCTGTTCTCTCCTAATTCCTTCTAAAATTTACAATTTCAGGAGAAAATCTGGTGGATTAAAAAAATGTCCCTAATTATTTTTGCATTTGTTCCTGATTCTGGAGGTAAAATGTTGAGTGCTGTGAGTAAAACAGTGGTGTTACATACATGTAATCACTTAGAAGGCAGAGCAATACATTCAGAGGAAGGGTTTTACACTACTTTGCATGTGCAAGCAGATTGGTTGAGGCAGTACAAATTAAGATACGTAAACTGTTTCTGAACACCAGCATCTATAAACATCTGTTTAAATTAGCAATAGTTCTGTGCAAAATTAGTAAACAGCCAAGTCAAGCAGCAAGAGACATGAGGAATACTGACAGAAAAAGAAGAGATAGTAAAGGTAACAGCAAGCATTTAAGGAGAACCCTGTATAGTATATTCATGACTGTGGTCCATCCCCTCAGGCTCTGTACAGGCATATTTGTGGGTATGTAAATAAAAATGACATATAAGGATTGATTCAACAAAAGAAGAGTCTGTTTTAATGAATAAGCAACTTAATACAAGAAAATAAATAAATATGTTTATAAGCAATCCCACTAATTAAAAAAAAAGGTTTACTTTTGAACCTAGAATTCAAACAACACAGCAAAACTTCATATAATCGTGTAGTTCCTCACATCTTGCTTTTGGTCCAATAGCTGTCAAGTTCTCATGCTGTGAACCAACCAGGGACCACCAATGAGTTTTAACTGGATAGTCATCTGCCGGAATTAATGCAAAACCATTCCTTGTTCTCCAGCCACAATTCGGTGATGGACTTTTATCTCCCAATAAAAGTCTTAGCCCAGCAAACAGGTTACCACTGGGCAGACAGCATTTCAAGTTATTAAACTTACAGCATTTCTCTAAAGCCATGTTATAGCTCACAAAAAAAAAAAAAAAATGTAGATATTATATAAAGGGGCAGGACCAGTCTTGGGTCAACTGGCACCCTAAAGTGAAAGGACTTTATGGCTTTTAAGTCCCTGCTGCCATATGTATATATAGCATGCATCCTCACCCTCTACCCTCAAAAGATAGCCACCTTCTATGTACCCCTCTGATGTCAGGCTTGTATAAAACTGAAAACACAAATAGAACATATTTGCTGTCAAACATATGCATCTGATGTTTGATTTTGAGGAAATTAAAAAAATAATAATTACAATGATGTTTCTAACTTATATTTAGACGGTACAGGGCTCCAGCACAAGCTTAGTGACTCTCTGTGCATCCCTCTGAAGTTTGTGAGGAAAACTAAAAATACAAAGACAATGCAAACAGGCCTAAAAGCAATTAGTACAAATACATTACAGCGGCTACTTTGCGTTCCCTGTAGATTAGAAGGAGCACTATCAGTTAACGGGCACAATCTTAAGTTGTGCTTTTACAAATCAGAAAGTACTTAAAGAATACCACCTACAACACATGAAATGTTATTCCTAAAAAAATAATAAATTTATGTGAAACAGCAAGTATGGACACCCCATGGCTGTATGAACTGCAGGAGCAGAGTTCATTAAGATATGACGCAAAACCTTTTTCGAGACTACATCCGCTAACAAAACAAGCAATATTCACCTATGCAGAACGTCACTACAACTTACACTATGGGAATCACTGTACCAGCTAATTTCTTGCAATGTACATAAAACTCTTACCTGCACTGTACCAGCTAATTTCTTGCAATGTACATAAAACTCTTATTTGCAAGCTCCATGCACAGACAGCTCAAAATGTCAAACAGCATGCTGCAATACTGAACTAGCAAGCAATGCATAGATAAGATATTAGAAAGAATGCTGTAAAACCAAAATTGCAAATACAGAAAAAGCAAAAAAACAAAAGATTGTGAGGAGTCTTCATAAAATGCTCTTCTGATAGGTCGTGTGGTGCAACTCATCTTCTCCAAAATATTTTTACAACTATCCCACACTGAGCACTGAATGACCACAAAATAACTTTTATTCATTCAACGGCTCCATGTTGCCACATTTTAAATAAAGTACTAGCACAGTTTCTTACTTCACAACAAACCACACAATCATATGCAGAATCTGCAAAAGCTTAATACCACACTTAACTCCCTCGGTTTGACACCATTCCTGGGAACCTAGCGCCTCCCCCAAATGGTTTGCAATTAGTAAACTCACTTCTAGTAACATGCACTCCTGCAGATGCAAATAAATAATCAAAGAGGCAGCCACTAGCAACACTTACCAACCCCGTATTTCTCATTTTCTGTAGGTGTCCACATTTTTACAGATCTTTATATACTTTCCACTCCAAGCCTGAGTCTGACCAACAGCTGTAAACAATCAGGACTAACACTCAACCCTTACTCCAGATCCTTCCTAGCTTTTCCCCTCAGTCCTACAACTACTAGCAATGTCACCACCCATGGTTTGAAACTCCCACCCCACTCTCTGAGTACCACAGGCAGTCAGATACTGCCTCATGAAGCTGATTTCCTATTGACAATATATACCTCAGATATCAAAATGTAATAAAATAAAAATAATAACAATTTGCCACAGATGCGACCATCAATTACAGCCACTGTTATGACTGTGATTGTACACCTCACATGTTTGATTGTGTAAAACTGAATGAATAAATACATAAGTAACTGCCAAACATGAATTTATCGTCTTCTTATTTCACTGCTGTCAAAATACAGTGCAACTCCATGCAAACTCCCCCGCCATATACATCTCAACTTATCACTCAAAGAGAAAGCTAAAACATAATGGCAGACAAGTGACCTAAATAAGCAGCACCTATTGTTTCTATAAACTTTTGAGAATAACAGACTGTGCATTAGCATGGTTTTTGAGGGCTAAGTCTGAAACTCTGATGACTGACATTTGTATTTACTGATTGCAACCTTCATTGGTTTGCCCAAATAACAGGAGCTTTAAAAGGAATAGAAACAATATGACATAAAAAACAGATCCATTCTACAAAATCAGGGACAGCTAAGAGCATCTATGACCCCACAGTAACAAACAAATATGCTGGTCAAGAGGAGAAGGTCAACACTTGCACCACACCACATGGAACACATAGCCCTCCAGAACATGCATCAGCACTGCCTTCACATAAAAAACACAAACCACACCCCCTGTGGAGGCTCTCAATCAAAATCTACCCAAACAGCAGAGACCTTCAAGGCATAAATGCGCCTGACCACCACAAAACAACACTAATCATGAGACACATAACTCTCCTAAACAGTGTGCCACTCATTCAAAGCCCCTAAGGCAAAACAGCATGCCCAACACACAAGTCATAGGTGACTCAATACTGAGGCACACTGATGTGTCACTCACTAGGTTGAATAAGGAGAAAGTAACAGTCAGATTCCTCTCAAGCACCAGAAACCGTTACATAAAGCATGCACTCAGGTCCCTCAACAACATGTACAAATATGACTCTGTCATTGTTCATGTGGATGTGAATGACCTGAGATGTACCTCCCTGGACTACATGAAAGGAGACATGGAGGAGCTCTTGGATTATGTAGCCCAGGCGGGTATGACCCTAGCCCTGAGCAGCATTTTACCATCACCCACAATGATACCACAGTACAAGCATAAAATGACTGATTTCAATGACTCTGTCATTGCTCGTGTGAGTGTGAATGACCTGAGATGTACCTCCCTGGACTACATGAAAAGAGATATGGAGGAGTTCTTGGATTATGTAGCCCAGGTGTGTATGGCCCTAGCCCTGAGCAGCATCCTACCATCACCCAAAAATGATACCACAGTACAAGCAGAAAATGATTGATTTCAGCAATTGGCTGTTTCTGGTGTCATTCTAAGGGGATCCAGTATCTGTCTGCCTGGAATGACATGATTGACAGACCTCGATGCTTTGCCAGAGATGGCCTGCATCTGTCACCCCTGGGCTTCCAAATACTGGCCAAGGCTCCTGCCACCCCTATAGTGCCTTTTTTAGGCGGTGTTCCAAAGACCAAATTACTACCGTAACAACTGCAAACAAATGCAATCTGAGAGTCATGCTGCTCAGCACTAAAAGTCTAAATCTCAAAATACACTCGCTCAAAGCACTCCTTAAAATGGAGAACATCGACATTTGTGCTGTAAAAGAGACCTGGTTCAAGGCAGCAGAAAGCACTCAAGCACTACCAGGCTATAACTCATTCCACACCATTCGGCCCCAGAACTTGGACCAAAACTCCAAAGGCAGTGGTGTTTCCATATTTATAAAGGATGAGCACACCTCCAGACTGGTAGCCCAACATAATGCATCTGAGATACTTCAGGTGCAGCTAACATTGGGTAAGACAGCAATTCAGGTTGCAGCCTGCTATAGGTCCCCAACCATGTCCCAAGATTCACACTCAAAGTTCCTAAGCACCCTGGAGAATATTAGGGTCCAACCTAACTCTCTCATATTGGGCGACTTCAACTACCCCTCCATTAACTGGGAAAACTGCTCATGTACCAATGCACTTGCCCAATGCTTTCTGGAATTCATTAATTCCAATGCTCTGGACCAGCTCATTCTTACCCCCACTAGAGGTAGCAACATCCTTGACCTGGTCATTACTAACATGGGTGACCGTTGCTCTACACCAATAGTTAACTAATCACCTTGGAAATCCACATCCCTCCCACCCCCCACCCCCACAAAGGTAACCACCATGAAAACTTTCTCCAAAGCTAACTTTGGGCTCCTAAAAACAGAGGTGGCTAACTTCACGGCCCCTCTGCAAATGGAGAATAGTTGCAAGACTGCCGAATCATACACCAATGCACTGTATGAACACGTACACAAATGCATGGATTTTGTTATACCCAATAGAACCAAGATGCTCTCCTCAAAAAAAGGAAGCCAATCTGGTGGTCCCCTGCCATAAACAAACTCTACAACATAAGGAGGAAACTGATACAGAATAAGGTGAAGTCCCAAGACTGGAAAAACTCCCTTATCAGCCTCAACAAAAGGTTGAGATCCCTCATCAAATCTTCTAAAGCTAGTGATGAAAACAGAATTGCAGCAGATAGTAAAGACAACCACAAGGCCTTCTATAGTTATGCAGAGAATCTCCATGGCAATACCCAGATTTGCTTTGCAATACTGCACAATGGTACCTCCTATACAGAGCCAACAGATATTGCCAATATACTGGCTGACAGATTCACTGCTAAAGTTACCCCTCCCTCCCCCCCAAAGGACCAATCACAATACCACTAGATTGCCAGGCACCCAGTTTTACTGCTGCACAGGTGAAAACAGCACTGTCCAAGGCCAAGAATACAGCTTCTATGGGACCTGACAATATCCCTGGCTGTGTTCTACATGAACTACAGAGTGAACTGGCACCTCACTTGTGTGCCCTGTTTAATCACAGCCTCACCTCAGGCTTTGTCCCTACTGAATGGCGCACTGCAACAGTCATCCCTCTCCACAAAGGAGGAGCAACTACAGACCCCGGGAATTATTTCCCAGTTAGTCTGATGAGTCTGATATGCAAAGCTATGGAATGCATCATCATAAACCTAATAAATAAGGATATAGGGAATCTCCAAACTCTGGATCCTACGCAGTTTGGTTTTGTGAAGGGTAGATCATGCCTGCTCAACTTGGTTGACTTCTTTGAGTCAGTCACCAGAGTTGTGGACAAAGGTAAGGTGGTTCATACAGCCACCTTGATCTGGCCAAGGCCTTTGATACCATTCCCCACTAAGGAATCATAGAAAAACTCACTACGCTAGGCATAATCCCCTTTATCACTAGGTGGGTTGCAAACTGGCTCACAGATAGAACCCACAGTCATACCTCTCAACCTTCCATGTTCAAAATGAAGAAAGCCAGCCATCATAATGTGGAACAAATGGGCAAAATGTGGAACACATACAAACAGCTTACTAACAACTTCAACTAGGAGGGTCATAGGATGGTTAAAATATGCTGGTTTTACTTATGAAAAAGGTATTTTAATGAATCAATATGATTTTTTTCTATTTTCCATGGATATCAGTTAAAAAATTGCTAACACTGAATGTGTGACAGAGCTTTTTAATGTGGAACTTCAATGAACATGAAATTTTTAAGACCCCAAATTAGGTACATTCCTCACAATGAGGTACACCTGAGAGGTATGCCCACAGTGTGAAAGTAGCTGTCAGACTGCCGATCAGTCATGAGTGGAGTCCCACAGGGTTCGGTCCTGGGTCCTCTCCTGTAGGGTATGTACTTCTCTGAAGTCCAGGCCAACATGAAGGGACTCTGGCTGACAGAGTTCGCAGATGATTGCAAGTAGGTAGCTATTATTAACTTCCCAAGTGATGTTGACATCCTACAGAAAGGCTTCAATGACACCAATGACTGGTGTCAGAACCATGGCCTTAAGCTCAATGCCAAAAAATGTGTCATCACCCCCCTTGGGAAAAACTCAATTCCCTTGAATTACCACATTGATGGTAGTCCACTAAACACAGAAGGCGTTATAAGAGATCAAGGAACACAGGTTGACAGCAACCTGTCTTTTGACCACCACGTTGCCACTGTGGTCAGAAAGCCCTTCTATGTGGCACATCTCATTACTAAGGGTTTTGCATCCAGGATGAAAGAGGTCATTGTCTCCCTCTACTCTTCCCTCATTAGGCCAATCATCGAGTACAATGCCCCATTTGGCATGTACCTCACTAGACACCTGCAACAACTGGAGAGGCCACAAAAGTACCTCACAAAGAGGATCCTAGGCCTTAAACACTTGTCCTATATGGACAGACTCAAAAAACTCCAACTATTCTCTGTCTCATATTGCTTACTTAGAGGCGATCTCTGCTTGACTTACAAAGCCATGTCTGACCCAGCTCTGTTAGAAATACTACATCTAAAGAAATCCCAATCCCTCCACATCACATGCTCCAGAGACCTCAACCTCATTACCACAATCAACAGAACATGCTGGAGGGACAGGTTCATAACCCAGAGACTGCCCATGCTATGGAATAGACTCCCCATACATGTCAAGCAGAGCACCTCACTGGCCCTCTTCAAGAGAAATCTTGATGAGTGGATGGGAAATAGAAAATTCATCCCGGGGAACACTTCAGTGGCTCTACTCAACAGAGGCACTAGGAACTAAGGTCAGGTGGCACGATGCCAGGGCAGTCCTATGGGCTAGGCTTGTAATGGCTCCTGGGCCATTAGCCTAGTACTGGTTATTGCTTCTAGCAATTTATATATAGCATTTTTTACTGCCTGCTGAATACTTTTTACAGGTCTATATTATAATCTCAAATGTTTAATAGTTCAAATGCATAAACATAGAAATTTATGCATCGAACTATTAAATAATCGAAACACATTTGTAAAACAAAAAAAAAAAACTAACGATCGCACTACAGTGTAGGAAAGGGAAATCTTCCCTTTCCGCACCATACTATGTTAAAGTGCGATCTCGGAGTTGGTATATTTAAGTAGTGGGGGTGTGGGGGGTGCAGGGGGGTTTGCCCCCTGCTTAAACCCGTTAGGGTAAGTATTTGATTTTCGAAGTTACGGAACTTTGATAATATGGTGTCGACCATATTGTATTCAATGTTCCATAACTTCGAGATTATAATATAGACCCCTTTTTACTGTATTTTATTGCTATTAACTAATCTGCATGGTTAAACTAAAATTGTCTGCCTTACAGTGCCTGAGAAATAAGTTTTTTACTATCACACTGTTTGTAAAGTTTTATAGCTAGTTTCACTGTATTTTACTGTGCTCCTTTATCTGTTTAAAAACTTTAATTTTGTGGCTCACTGCTGTGATAAACATTTCTGTAGTGTTTACTGTCTAAAAGAGTGTAGGCTACTAGCTTTAGTATTGTACTTGGTGGCTTTACAGTTGCCCGCCCCTACTGTAAATTTAATCTGGGACACTCCTCCCAGTCTAGTGTCATTACCTCATTCTACCTAATACAGAGAGAACATCTGAGAAGGCCAACCCACTAAGTTTCTTTCCTTCTGTTCCTCCTTTCTCCCTTTCTTATAAAAAAAAAAAAAAAAAATTGCCTGAATCTCCTTGTGTTTTGACTGTGCTTCTTAAACATTTTGGAAATATAGAGTATATTTTAGTGCATTTATTGCAAGCCACGGTGGTACAGTAGTAGCATTGTTGCCTAACAGCAAGAGGTTCTCCTGTTCGATTCTCGGCTGGAGTGCCTTCTGTGTGGAGTCTGCATGTCCTCCCCATGGTCGAGTGGCCTCTGAAAGACATGCGTGAATGGGCATGCCTTCGCTGAAGGCTGGGCATCAGGCTGACAACTCGGCACCATAAAAATCTACTGCCAATCATTAGCGGACTGGAGTTCGGCTGTGGCGACCCCTAACCGAGCAAAGCCGAAAAGACAAATAACATTTTAGTGCATTTATTAAAACTGTATTTGCCTTAATATTGCTACAACTCAAGTGCTCTAGGTTGCACTGCATCTGAATTGTTTCAGTGTGCTTTAGCTGCTTTTCTGTATATATAGACTTTTCTGTATATGTAGACTCAGTTGTGCACTTGCCTTGCTTCATTCAAAAAGTTTTAAATTGCTAATTTTGTAGAGTTTTAACTGCATGTACTGTTTAGGGCTACACACTCAAATGTGTTAGCCTTTTTTGTGCTTATTTACTGTATTATTGCATTGTTTAGCCTGTTTTAGCCAAAAACAAAAAAAAAAAAAGATACTATCTTATTTGCTCATTTCCTGCCTTTCCTAGATAGTATAGTCCAGATCCCAGGCTTTGATGGTTTCAGGATTTTATTTTCTGTGTTCAGAGCTATCCAGACCTTGCTGTGGTAAAGGGAAGTCCTACTGCTTACCAGTGGGAGTAGTGAGCATTGTACTGCCTATCTAACACTAGAAGAGTGGTTTCTAGCTCTGAAATTGTAATTTTATTAGCCATTTTGGGCTGATTTCTTTCCCCTTTCAACTTTTTGTATTAAAAGCGCATGTGGTTGCACATTTTTTGCATCGTGCAACACCGCGGGGCTACGGTTAAACTATTTCAGGTGCCAGAAAGTCTGCTCTTCAAATTTTCCCTTAGAACTAGCTGGTTTCTCAGTAGTAGCACTAAAATCTGAACCCCTGTAACTAGCACTTGCTCTAGAACCTGCTGGAAAGCACTAGGAAGCCTTAAACTGATACAAGCACTCAACTCTCCTTGTTAATAAGGAAAAATTAATTGCAGGCACTAAACAGCCTATAATTTCAAAGTACCTTGCTAAGGTAAGGGAAAACAGCTCTTGTACTTTACAAAAAAAGCACCTAAACAGGCATGTCCAAGGATCAGCTTCCGGTGATTTCTCCTGTCCACCTGCTGAATCTGGGCATACTGGGGCAATGCAACAACTGCCTCAACTACACAGACAACCCTGTCCTCCTACCACCCAACACTACAACCTATGAGAGATGCATTTACATAGCCAAACTGGAAACAAAGCTCTCTCCAGCCAAGATTCTGCTATATAGTCAAGAGGAGAAGGCTAACACCTGCACTACACCTCAAGCAACACATAGCCCTTCAAAACCCACACCATCAACACCAACACATGGCAGCACTAAACCCACATATGCGGAGGCCCTTAACATTAACCTGCCCATGCAACAAGGACCTCCAAAGCTGAAACACAAACAAACACCAGACACAACCAAAGTGACACATAGCTCACAATACCAGTGTGCCACCCAACAACAGCCCCTAAGGCAAGACAACGTACCCAACACTTTAGTCATAGGTGACTCTATAGTCAGGCACACTGATGTCCCACTCACCAGGCTGAGCAAGGAGAAAATTACAGTCAGCTGCCTGTCAGGTGCCAGGATCCACCACATAACACATGTACTCAAGTCACTCCACAACAAGTACAAATACGACTCTGTCATTGTCCATGTTGGAGTGAATGACTTGAGACGTACCTCCCTGGACTACATGAAAAGAGACATGGAAGAGCTCTTGGATCATGTAGCCCAGGCAGGTATGACCCTAGCCCTGAGTACCATCTTGCCTTCGCCCAGAATGATACCACAGTATAAGGACAAAATGATTGACTTCAACAATTGGCTAAGCTTCTGGTGTCATTCAAAGGGGATCCAGTATCTGTCTGCCTGGGACGACATGATCGACAAACCATGATGCTTTGCCAGAGATGGTCTGCACCTGTCACCCTTAGGATTCAGGTTACTGGCTAAAGCCCTTGCCACCCCTAAAGTGCCTTTTTTAGGCAAGGTTCAAAGGACAAAACCACCACCGTAACAGATACAAGCATGCAAAATCTGAAGGTATTGCTAATCAATGCTAGAAGTATAAACCTCAAAATGCACTCTCTCAAGGCACTCCTAAAAATGGAGAACATCGATATCTGTGCAGTAACTGAGACCTGGTTCAAGACTCCAGAGAGCACCCCTGCAATACCAGGCTACAACTCTTACCACACTTTTCAGCCACCAAACCAAGACCGAAACACTAAAGGTGGAAAAGTTTCCATATTCACCAAGGATATTCACACCTCCAGGCTAGTTGCCCAACACAATGCATCTGAAATTCTCCAGGTGCAACTAACATTAGATAAGACTGCAATCCAAATTGTAGCTTGCTACAGATCCCCCACCATGCCCCAAGATTCTCACTACACCTTTCTAAACATACTGGAAAATATTAAGATACAACCAAACACCCTAATACTGGGTGATTTCAACTACCCTGCCATTAACTGGGAAAACTACTCGGGTACTAACACCTTTTCCCAACGGTTCTTGGAATTCATAAATTCCAATGCCCTGGATCATCTAATCCATTGTTCCACCAGGGGCTCCAATATCCTAGATCTGGTCATTACCAACATGGGAGATAAATTCTCCACACCAGTGGTCACCTCCTCATTGGTTAGGTCTGACCATAAGCAAATCACCCTTGACATCCACATCCCACCCCCCAGTAAGGAAACCTCCATAAAAAACTTCTCCAAAGCCAACTTCATGCTACTTAAGTCAGAAGTGACAAACTTCATGGCACCCATGCAGACAGGAGCTGAAAGTTCAGCTGCTGAATCCTACACTAAGGCACTGTACGAGCACATCCACTTGTGGATGAATCGTGCCATCCCAAATAGAACCAAGATATTCTCCTCCAAAAAAAGGAAGCCAATCTGGTGGTCCCCTACCATAAACAAACTATACAACAGAAGGAAGAAACTGTTGCAGAGAAGGGCAATTTCAGGTATACTCTCCAGTCCAGCTGTTGAACCTGGGTATCCTGAAGCAATGTTAAAACTGCCTCATGTACACAGACAACCCTCTCCTCCTACCACAAAACATTAACATATGCGAGAGATGCAATTATATAGCTAAATTGGAGGCTAAGCTCTCTCCACCCAAGACTGGAACAGGCAGTCATGAGGAGAAGGTTAACACTTGCACCACACCTCCAGCCTCACATAGACATACTAACCAGCACTAGCAATAAATACACAAAATCATACTTGGAGGCTCTAAATAAAAATTTGCAAAAGCATTAGAGACCTCCAAAGCAGACACCCAAAAAACCTGCACCTCCCGTCACAAACCAGACAACAAATAAAACACAAAATCAGTGTGCCGAACAATCACAGCCCTTAAGGTGAAATAACATACCTAACACACTAGTAATAGACGACTCTATAGTCAGGAACGCTAATGTCCCACTCACTAGGCTGCACAAGAAGAAGGTTACTGTTAGCTGCCTGTTGGGAGCCAGAATCTGCCACATAACACAAGCACTCAGGTCACTCCAGAACAAGTACAAATATGACTATGTCATTGTTCATGTTGGTGTGAATGACCTGAGACATACCTCCCTGGATTACATGAAAAGAGACACGGAAGAGCTCTCTGATCATGTAGCCCAGGCGGGTATGTCCCTGACCCTGAGTAGCATCTTGCCCTCACCAAGAATGATACCGCAGTATAAAGAAAAAATGATCAATTTCAACAACTGGCTAAGCTTCTGGTGTCATTCAAAATGGGATCCAGTGTCTGTCAGCCTGGGACAACATGCTCGACAAGCCTCGTTGCTTCACAAGAGACGGCTTGCACCTGTCACCCCTAGGCTTTCGAATACTGGCCAAGGCTCTTGCTGCCCCCATAGTGCCTTTTTTAGGCAAGGCTCAAAAGTCAAACCCACCTCCGTAAACAGCACAAACAAAAAAATGAGGGTTATGCTACTTAACACCAGGAGTTTAAATCTCAAAATGCATGCGCTTGAAGCACTCCTCAGTATGGAGAACGTTGACATCTGTGCAGTAACTGAATCCTGGTTCAAGGCTCCACAGAGCACCCCAGCACTACTGGGATACAACTCATACCACACATTTCAGCCACAGAACATGGACCGAAACACAAAAGGAGGGGGTGTAGCCATATTCATCAAGGATACCTACACCTCCAGGTTAGTGGTGCAGCATGATACCTCTGGGATCATCCATGTGCAACTAACATCGGGCAAATCTGCAATGCAAATTGTGGTCTGCTACAGATCACCCTCCATGACCCAGGACCACCACTCCGCCTTTCTGGAGACACTGGAAAACATGAAGGTCCTACTGAACACCCTGATATTGGGTGATTTCAATTACCCTACCATTAACTGGGAAAACTACTCAAGTACAAATTCCCAGGTCCAGCGCTTCCTGGAATTTATCAATTCAAATGCCCTGGATCAGCTGGTAAACTCCGCTACCAGAGGTGAAAACATATTGGACCTGGTCATCACCAACATGGGCGACAGGTGTTCCGCACTGGAGGTCAGCCCATCACTGGTTATAAATAATCACTCTGGATGTCCACACCACACCACCACCCCCAACCAAGGAAACCACAGTGAAAAACTTTTCTATAGCAAACTTCACCTTACTTAAGACAGAGGTGGTAAGTTTCACAGCCCCCACTCTAAAGGATAACAGTGTCCAAGATGCAGGAACCTTTACAAATGCACTCTATGAGCACCTACAAGGATGCATGGATTGTGCCATCCCTAGCAAAACCAAGACTCACTCCTCTAAGAGAAGGAAACCAGTCTGGTGGACCCCTGCCATAAACAGGCTATACAATACAAGGAGGAAACTAGTTCAGAAAAAAATCAAATCCCAAGAAGGAATGACATCCCTGATCAGTATCAGTAAGAAACTAAGGTCCCTCATAAAATCATCCAAGGCTAACTTCGAAAGAAAAATAGCCAAGGATTCGAAAGATAACCACAAAGCCTTCTTTAGCTATGTCAAGAATCTAAGTGGCAACTCACAGATATGCTCTGAGCTAGTGCAAAATAACAAACATATACTGAACCTACTTATATTGCCAACAGATAGATTCGGTGCAAACTTCACCCCCCTCTCAATCCCAAAAAGGCCCACAACAATACTGGAAAAGTGTAGTGTCCCGGAAATCACAAACACACAGGTGAAAACAGCCCTTTCAAAAGCCAGGCTGCATCTTGCACGAACTACAGAATGAACTAACCCCCCACCTAAACACACTGCTCAACCTCAGCCTCTCCACAGGCTATGTGCCCATAGAATGGCGCACAGCAACGGTTATTCCACTCACCAAAGGAGAGGCCACAACTGGCTCTGGTAACTATTGCCCCATAAGCCTGACTAGCTTGTTCTGCAAGGCAATGGAGTGCATCATCATGGAACTCATTAACAAAGACAATGGGAACCTCCAAACACTTGACCTGACCCAGTTTGGCTTTGTTAAGGGCAGATCATGCCTACTAAACCTGGTTGACTTCTTCGAGACAGTTACCAAGGCCATAGATGAAAGGAAAGTGGTTCACACAGCCTACCTTGACCTCACCAAGGCTTTTGACACCATTCCTCACTCGGGAATTATAGAAAAACTCACTAGCCTGAACATAAACCCCTACATCATGAGATGGGTTGCCAAATGGCTTACAGACAGAATTTACATGATAAGAATAGTGGGCTCCAGGTCTGACTGTAAACCAGTCACAAGTGGTGTCCCACAAGGCACGGTCCTGGGACCCCTACTGTTCGGCATATACTTCTCAGAAGTACAGGCAAACACAGGAGGACTATGGCTAACCAAGTTCACCGATGGCTGAAAACTGGGAGCCATAACTGACACTCCGGCTGACACGGACATTCTCCAAAAGGGCCTTACTGAGACGGACACCTGGTGTCAAAGTCATGGTCTCAAGCTAAATGCCAAAAAATGCATAGTCATCCCGTTTGGGAAAAACAAACACCCATGAATTACCACATAGGTGGCAGTCCCCTTAATACAGAAGAGGTAGTAAGAGATCTGGGGACCCAGGTAGATAGTAATCTCTCCTTTGGCAATCATATTGCCAAAATAGTTAGGAAATCCTTCTATGTAGCCCATCTAATTACTAAAGGGTTCGCATCTAGAAATAAAGAGGTTATAGTGCCCCTCTACTTGTCACTCATCAGACCCATCATAGAGTACAATGCCCCATTTGGGATGTACCTCACAAGACACTTCCAACAGCTGGAAAGACCACAAAAGTACCTCACCAAGAGGATTACTGGCCTCAAACATATGTCCTATGCAGTCCGACTGGAAAAACTCAGGCTTTACTCAGTGCATATCGCTTACTCAGAGGGGATTGCTGCTTAACATACAAGGCTATGTCAAACCCTGAGCTGCTGGACATGCTCCACTTAAAGAAATCCCACTCCCTCAGAGACACACGGTCCAGGGATCTAAATCTTGTCATTACAATAAACAAAACATACTGGAGGGATAGGTTCCTGACCCAAAGACTCCCCATACTCTGGAACAGACTGCCCATGCATGTCAAGCAGAGCACCTCCTTGGACCTCTTCAACAGGAACCTTGACGATTGGATGGGAGATAGGAAATTCACCATGGGGATCACGTCAGTTGCCCTGCTAGACAGGGATCCAGGGTAGTAAATATTGTGGGAAGAAATATCCAGGGAATTGTTTGGCTAGGCTTGTATAGGCCCTAGGGCTGATAGCCTAGTACCAACCTATGAACCTATAAACACATGTGCGCTGATATGACAATTAATTGCAGCGGTTAGCATTGTAGCCTCACAGCAAGAGGTTCTCCCATTCAATTCTGGGCTGGAGCGCCTTTTGTGTGGAGTCTGCATGTCCTCCCTGCAGTTGAGTGACCTTTAAAAACATGCAGGTAGATGCGTACATGAATGGATGTGCCTTCTTTGAAGGATGGGCGTCGGGCTGTTAACTCTGCACCGTAAAAAAATCCACTGCCAATCATTAGCAGACCAGAGTTCCGCACTGGCGACCCCTAACCGGGAAAAGCCGAAAGACAAGACTTGTATGACTTTGTCTATAAATCGCAGATGTTTGATTGCATCAAATGGATCAATGAATGACTAAGTATATAAATAACTGCTACCCTGGAATTTATCCTCTCTGCTGACTGCTCACAAAATATAGTATGCAACTCCACCAACCCCTGACATACCTCTTAGCTCAAGAATCAAGGAGAAAGCTGCAAATAATGGTGGTCAAAAGACCAAACTCAGGGACAGGTACTGCCTTCATACACTTAGAAACTTGCTAGAATAACAGGCTTTGCATTAACATAATATTTCATAGCTATTAAGCATGAAACTAGAATGACTGTCGTGTATATTTAGTAACTACATTCCTCACTAATTTGTCAGCAAGAAAACAATCTTTATGAGGTCTAGACCAAAATATGAGACAAAAATCAAAAAGAATTTTGGGAAAACTGGAAGAATGGAAAGCATGAAGCCTCCTCGAATGCACACGCATGCACGCATGCGCGTGCATACACACACACACACACACACACACACACACACAAAACCAATGCCTCTTCTCTGTTAAATTTAAACAAATAAAAAAAACACAGTTTAAACTATTAATCATTATTACTAGCAGCATCTTGTTCTCCAAGCATTATGGCCAATGAAACCTCAGCTATCATTTTTTTTTGGTGAGGGGGTAAGTTCAGAGTATCCATCTGCAACATCTGATCTTGCACTAAAACCACAACTTCCTTTCCTTTTTTGAACCTTTTACTTTTTAAGGCCTCTGTTGTTCTAACTTTGCAAATAAAACTTGCACTAAGAGCTAGCAAGTAGGAAAATCTTCAGCTTTTACTTACTGCACATTCCTCTCCTGCCTGTGTCATCAACCATGTAAGCATGCACATTGCAATCACCTGACAAGCTGCTACTACTACCAGCCAAGTACCTAAGTAAACTGGCATGGTTAAAACCACATTGACTACTGGGCACTTTTGTTTTAAAGCATCCACCTATAATCCGGACTGATTTTAAAAGCATCCTTGAAGCTTTTTATTATTAAATTATTTCTTTAATACTGGGAAACTCAATATTTTGCACATGCACAGTAAGAACTGCACTCAAGTTCTGCTGCTAAGAGTGAGTCATTTATTTAATATTTAAAAAATACTGCTAATAAAAAAAACTCTAATAAAAGTGGGGAGGGGAGGCTGTAACCCAGCAACCAGTGTCACAAGCCCCTATAGCTACCACACATATAAAGTAGGTAACTGCCACCAGCAGGCACATTTACTTAGGTTATTGGTGTTTAAGGATGGTGCAGTGGTGTAGTGGTTAGCATTGTCATTTCACAGCAAGAGGTTTTCTGGTTTGATTCTTGGCTAGGGTACCTTCTGTGGAATCTGCAAGCCCTCCATGCATTCACTTGGGTTCCCTTGAGGTGCTCTGGTTTCTTCTCATATTCCAAAGGCATGCAGTAGGTGGATTGCACACTCTAAATTGGCTGTTGGTGTGAGTGTGTGCAGTGCACCTTCTGAGAAGGGTTGGGCCTTGGGATAGCAACTTGAACCTGTAACTGCTACAGAAGCAATGAGTGCTGAAAGGTGCAAATTGCCTGAGGTACCACATGGTACATAAATGGGAGAGAGAGATTTGTGTTTAAAGAAGCAGTGTTTTCACGGTTTTCTCTATAATGTATATAGCTGAAGTATATGCATGTGGCCATCATAACAAAGTACTTCACTGCTTATAAGTTTCATTCACTTATGTGTGCAAAGCATCCTACCTTCTCCTGCTGAAATGTCATCATGTTCTTAGATACAGAGTTTAGAAATATTGAGCTGACTCTCCGTGACTTATGATTAGGGAGAACCGCACAAGTACTGCTTTCTTTCTAATGCAAATAAAATAAGCAGACATACCTGAGCAAGTACAGTAAACTGCAATTTGATGAGTCACTAAACTGCCTAAAAATTCCTTTACTACTTGTTAACTAAGTAGATAGGCTAATTCCAAAGGCCATTTCAGCCATGGCCCATATCCAGAGGAAAAGACAGCAGTTTAAAGAGCAGAACATATAACTGAATATATTTTGCTCATTTCTGCCTGTAATCAAGCTTCTTCAAACATTAAGACCCCAGGTACTTGAGCAGCACAGATTGCACATTTGTTCTCATAACACTTGAGATGCTGGGGAAATAGTTGGTTAGTGAAAGTGATACCACCCTGCCAGTCATGAAAGGTGGATACTTTTTCCCTGGCATATAGGGTCCCCCTCCTGATATCTTGACTTCTCTTTCTGGCAGCCCCTATATGGCCATATGTACACAGTCAAAATTATGCATACAAACATCTGACTCCATATGCTTTGTAGGCAAATACTGAGCCAAGCCATCCTCTGGATTGGATATGTATTCTGGCTGGTGACAATGCAGCAGACTAGAGCTGCCATCCCTAACCTTGGGATGGGCAGGGCAGTATTGGCCATTGATTCCTATCCTCCTGCTCCACCAGCACTTCTGGCTGCTAATTGAACCCAGGTCATTTGGGCCCAGTCAGAGGCTTTATTCCCTGCATCTCCCAACTGCACAACAGAGCCAGCAAATAGCCGACTGCACATTACAGTGATAAACAAGGATACCAGTTTGTGAAAAATTATATTTTATCATGACACAGAGACAACAAAACAACAAGAGCATACTCAACATTTTCTACAACCTTTACAGCAGCAGTAGTCTAATATCCTAAACTTTACACAGACTGCTGAACAGCCACTGAAATTAGTGTTCGCTAGCATACATACTATATAGAGACATACTATACAAGCGGTTTCTGCAGCAGCCTGCTGCACAGTGTACACCACAGTAAGTTTTTTGACTCTTTAGTATTGTTTACAAAACGTGGATTGAAATGAAAGTGCAAGCTTACAATGTCTTTGTTGCTTTATTATGTCAGCTCCTGCAGAACCTCAGTCCCTTCAAGAATAAGTGCAGCTTTCATTAGGACCTTTAAACCTTTCCTTTATTCCAAGAAAAGTAATCCTTTTTCTATGGAACCTAACAGGATGTGGAATATATCATATTCATCCATCCATCCATAACCCTTTTTACCATTTTGCACATGTAGTCGGGGTGTCACTTCAACAGTGACAATCATCTAGAGCCAAGGTTTACACCACCAGGTGTCTAGCCTTGATGCAGTAGTTCTTCCACACCACATGCATGCACACTCACACCTATGGCCAATTTAGAGTGCTCAAGCCACCTTCCGTTTTTCTTTGGAATGTGGGAGGAAACAAGAACACTTGGAGGAAACCCACGCAAACACAGGAAGAACATATAGACTCCACACAGAAGGCACCTCAGTTGAGAAAAGAACCAGGGAACCTCTTGCTGTGAGGCAACAACACTATCCGCTGCACCACTGTGATGCCTTCATGCCATATTCATCTTGCCTCTAAATGGATAACTGTTAATGAACCAAGCAAATCATTGCTTTTTGATGAATACTTAAAATCTTAGCCAGGCTAAGTACAGTGACCCTATGCGTGTTCCCCTGTGCCACACCTTAAATTCTATGTCAGACATTGTAGACTCTGACAAACTAGCCATATTAATCATCAAATTACTACATATCTTTTCAGAACACAATTAATATAGATTTAGGAGTTCCCTGTCTTTATATGTAACTCCCTAGATATTCTTTTTATTTTATTATCTTCCCAGAGTCCTTCCTTCTATAGAGAATCCTTCCAGAAGTCTTCTAGAGGTGCAAATAATCTCTCTCTCTCTCTCTCTCTCTCTCTCCTCCCTCTCTTTCTCATCAAACACAAAAAGAAGAAACATGTATTTCAAACCTGTACCTATTTGGACCTCTTACCAGTTCCCAATTGTTTTTCCTTCTCTGATAGCTGATGTTTATCCCTTTTGTAACAACCAGAGTATCACCAACCTACCCAAGTTATTCTTATAATACTCTTACATATGTCATATTGTCTGTTTTTTGCTGTTATGATGTTGTTAGTTAAATGCTTAAAAAAAGGGTACACTCCTATAATTTGTTAATTCAAGAGTTGTAATTCATTCATCTTTTTTTTTTTCATCCTTGTAGCACCTAGGCTCCTTAATAGGGGCAAGAGATAAGAATTCCTGGGAGAGGTGAGAGCCCAATGGCCATTTATTCCTGTCCAGGAAGCCCAGTTAGTCCACTAATTCCCCCAAACTGACAACATTCAGGCAGTAAGAAGAGAGTCAGTTTGCTGGCCCTGTGGGTAGCCTATCCTCCCTTGGTGGGGCACTTTCTGCCCTCTGTATTCTGTCTTAATATGTTCTGCTGCATGCTGTCACCTCAAGGATTGCACCTGTAAACACTAATTATTGTGGAATGTGTCTCTACGCAATGGCAGCACGTACTTTGTAGGTCCATGCTCCATAGGTATAACACTTAGTACTCCCATTAGGTGTCCTCTAAGTGGCAAGTCTCAGTCACCAGCTTCTTTCCATCTCCCTGATTCGAGCAGGCAAAAGTCATTCACTCCCATCCATCCCCTCTTACAGACACCCAATCATCTATTCAAATCAGGGACACCTGCACTATAGTTAGGGCTTTATCCATCTACGTCCCAGAGCTGGCAATGCAATTCAGTATTTATTATCTGATTAAATTATTTTAATCCATCACCCCTTTTTCAGAAGGTGTCAGGGTGTCACATCAACAGTGACCATTATCCAGAGCCAGTGTTCACACTACCAGGTGGCTAGTAGACCTGCCACAATTGTTCTTCTATATTACACACACATATACACAGACACACACACCCCCTCTGGCCAACTTAGAGTGTCCAGTCCACCTGCTGTATGTCTTTGGAAGGAAACCAGAGCACCTGGAGAAAACCCACACATAAACAGAAAGGACACATAGACTCTGCACTAAAAGCACTCCAGCTGAGAATTGAACCAGAGAACCTCCTGCTGTGAAGTGACAACAATATATGCTGTGCCTCTGTGCCACTGCTATAAACTTGCATTAGTTTAATTTTGTGCATTTATATTAACCTTTTCTATTAGTTAATAGGTAAAAATCTGCTAAAATTTTGTAGATGATTGTACGGTAGCGTTGTCGCCTCACAGTAAGATGTTGTCCTGTTCGATTCTCAGCTAAAGCGTCTTCTGTGTGGAGACATGAGTGAATGGGCGTACCTTCGTTGAAGGTTGTGCTTCAGAGCTGGCAACTTGGCACGTAAAAATCTACTGCCAATCATTAGCGGACCGGAGTTCCACTGTGGCGACCCCTAACCAGGAAAAGCCGATAGATACAACAACATTGTATTGAACAATAATATGTACACATAGCCTGACTTACTTAAGCGCTTTGGGATACGTGACTTTTCCAATTACTTGTCTAAGATATTTTGCATCAAACCATTGTTGATGTTGCTTAGTTTGACTTTTTTGCTACTCAATTAAAAAAAAAAAAAGCATTATTATAACATTCTGGTTACTTCCCTGTCAAAAGACTATGATGTAACAACATAGGATTGCACTTTCTTGTATGGAGATACCCAGAAGGAATTGTAAGAGACACATTAATTATTCACTCAAAGACTTTAACTGTAAAGAGACTATAGATAAAAGTTTTATTTGAAGCTAGAAGAACTTCAGATGAATGAGTTTTGGCTAGACCTCAGTAGTTCACACGCACTAAATCTTTACATTCCTATTTACTATGGCCAGGGACATGAAATACTGTCTGAAAATAGCCAAAGTTGCATTAATGTATGATACCTGCTGGACAAGTTATATGTATGGTGAAGTCTTATATAGTGAGACAAAAGCACTAATTGTTGTAACAATAAAAGTGGTCCGTTCTAAGTCAAGCCTCTTTTTTTTGTATAAAAATGTTGTACGATTATATTTCCTGATTTTTTTTTCTTTTTGACTATGCAATACGGAGTACAGCTGCTGCAACTGAAATATGTGACAGAAAATTTAAAGCTGCACCTGAAATGCACCAAAAAGTAGGAATAAACACTGGCAATGAAGTAGTTAATCATTCCTCTTGTGAAAAGAAAATTTCTTGTTAAAAAATCTAGATTCCCACTGAACAATGTATCTTTTTTTTTCAGTCTTGGAATCAAGCCTGGTTACCCTTGTAAACAAAGAATAGAGAAAAATCAGTGAACCAGCCCAGCGCATAAAATACTGACCATGTCTGTCTTTGAAGTTCCTCTTTAGTTATTTGGAAAACTTGGGATTATGGGGGTGGTTTTATAAAAAAAGGGCAAGAGTAAGGGATACTTTCCTTTGAAATGAAGCAGAAGTCATTAATTAAGTATCCTTTTCTTCACCCTGACATGTTCTCATCAATCAGATTTCTTATTAGCATTCTGATGACCTCTTTGACCCCAAGTCTCTGTACTGTCTACATGAGGGAACAGAAAATGGACCACACACTGAAGGGAAAGGATTATTCTACAGTTTGTCTAGTGTCGACAGGGGTGGGAAGGATACAAGTTAAGTTGTTCTTTTTAGGACAACTTCATGAACAAACTTTCTGAGTAGCCATCACAGTATTCAGTGAAAAATCACCTCTGCTTGTAATGCATGCAGGCACTGTGCTATAAAATTACTTCTCTCAGCTAGTGCTGTGGAGACCTAAGAATAGTGCCATTTTCAATTAAAACAGGCCTCCCTCTGTAAAAGATGTGCTGAAGAGTTATGCATACAGTGCTTTCTCTGTAGTAAACTTTGTTACTACACTAAAACATCTATACAGAATTCTGAACAAACAACATTGATAACACACAGCACAAAGAAATCTTATCTGAATCTGTATACTTAAAGAATAGTTCAGGGGATATTAACTGATATGGGTTCTGCTTATTCAGAACTTGGAGGAAATAAGCATAAAACAATAAAAGTGATATGTTTTCCACTAAGACTTTTGCAAGACTTGAACCTGCCATTCATAGTTGTTTTGTGCATCATTCAAGTGTGAAAGGTAATTGTGGAGATGGAAAGGAATGATGCTGTAAGAACCCAGGTTTGAAAAGAGAACTTTGGCTGACAGATAATTACAAGGCCTGGTTAAGTGACTTGCTCAAGGTCACACAGTAGGCAAATATGACTGAGAGGAATTGAACCCTGCAACACAGGAAGTGATTTATTAACAGCATATAGCCTTAATCCCCTGTGCCAAATTCCAGACTTAATGGTCTAAAATTTCCTTTACCTGGGACAGAGCAGGGATGAGTCCACATGCTTTATTATCTAGGGCCAGCTAGATGGAGTACCAGGCAAGTGCATTTACAAGGCACATATAAATGAGATGCTTGTAGGACGGTGTGCTAATTTCTCACCATGATATCACTGTATATACAGTCAGGAAAAAGCAGGACATAGATAAATTATCCCAAGGATCATGGTCATTGAGTTACAGTAGTCACCACCAGGGTGCCAAACAGGAATGAATATGCCTATACATTAAGGGGAAGGTGGATAACAGCCTGCCCTACGCTGCCCTCTAGTTCTGTATGCAGATAAATAAAACTCTTCAATGTTGCAGGTAACTAGTTACTTGTAATGGCTGGGAGAACAATCATTGGGCTTGCTTATGCATTTGCACAGCTACATTCCCTGAGCAGCTTTAGTGTGAGAATTTAATGTTGCAGTGAGTTTCACCATAATATATTGCATTGTGCAAGCCGGCAGAGCACTTTATTTGGGGGGGGGGGTCCTCTTTTCTTCAATGTAGTGCAAAATGGAGTTTGTATATATAATTTCAGGAAGTGTTGGGGGGGTCAAAAATATTTGTGTTTTTAGCATTTTTTAGCTCACTGTTCTTGTTATGTAATTTGCGATGAGCAGTGAGCCGAAGAACCATTCCTCACATTAACGTAGGGAAACCGAATCCTTTACTGAGAAACTGGAAGGAGTAATGTCAAGGGGCAGAAAACCAGATCAAACTGGTTGTGGTAATGCAGCTATCCCTACAAAAATAAAAGAAGGATTTTCTGAATAAAATGTGATATAAATATATGGCTGGAGATATACAAGATAAAGTTCTTTATTATATAGTCAAATACCTGGGTTTCAGTCATACCACACCACTTGCATACTATGCAACAATGAGTAAGTAAATTAGTTTGGCTTAAAATTAAAGTTTAAGAATGTACTACATAATTCACTTCATGCCTGAGCAAAACCTGCTGCAGGCACATGCCAAACGGGTTACTACAAAGTTTAATTTTCTTTTCAGACATTTACCACCATTCTAACTTTACATTTGCAATTTTTGTCTCTTTTACTGATGAGGTGCTACTTTCTAAAAGTTTTGTGATCAAAAGACTCCACCTTCTTGACTATGGTTTTCTATAATGCTGTGAACTATAATGCAGGTTTCTTATGAGCTATAAAAGAAAAATGTTTAGCAGTAGGTCTACAGTGTGAGCGTAACTAGAGGGCAGATAACACAGAGCGTTCCTGATACTCTGACCCTTTTTTCAGTCTTTCTTTCTTGTATTTTGCTATTTTGTATTCCAAGCCTTCCTAGCATTTTTCTTCCCCAATGTCTCAAGTCTATTTGTTCTGTTCTTCTTGATATTATCCTGGTGTGTATTAAGATGAAACTGGAGATTGCCGTGCTATAATGTTTCTAAGTTTTTGTTTTGTTTAAAAAAAAAACATTTATGTCAGTGTCACCCTGCTGGCAGAGAAGTTGAATTTCCATTTGCAATATACTAGTGACTCAGTCCTGCACTTGAAACTTTAGCGGTTGTAAAACAATTAAAGAGCCAGAATCCAAGATCTGTTTCCTTGGGAGGGGTTAGAGTTGGGACTGCCTAAGGCACACCAATTCTCAGCCAAAGTTGGAAGCTTTATTGATATGTTAAGATGTTAGTGGGCAGAAAGAGACCATGTGTGAATTATGATACTACCAGCTTCTGTGGTGGAAAATTACAATGTTGCTGACCAGTCATTGATTTAGCTGCCATGAGCTCCCGCCACTGCAAAAATCATAGTAGAGTGACATACTGTACCTGAGGACCTCCATAAAATGATACCACTGTAAAGTTAACTAGGTTTAATTTCCCAAAGAGAATAGCTGTTTTTGAAAGGTATGTGGTGTGAAGTTGCATTCATGATGTGAGGGACCAGCTTGAAGAGGTAAGACAAAGTGGTGAGAAATGTTGCAGGCAGTGACATACGGAATGGTGCAACTATGAAATGGGAGGATGGCCAGTAGTTTCTGTAGGAGAAAGTGATAAGTGATAAAGTATAATAAATAAAAAAACTTTCTCACCAAAACACTAACCCTTACTGACCTTCCTTAACCTGTCAAGCAATTCCCCAACCAGCTGCAGACAGGTGTTACACCTCGTAGAATAAAATTACATCTATTTGTTAATTGCATATCATATAACCACATGCATTTATTAAATCCAATAAATGCATTTCTTATGTCTTTCAGAAGCTTTCAACTATTATTGTAGTTTTGATGGGTTGAATGATTTACATTAAGACAAGTTTAAAAAGGGCAGATCAATTTTAACAAACTTAGTCAAAGTCGAAGACCAAATGACCTTGGCTATTGACCAAGGCGTATCTGTTGGTGTTGTTCTCACAGACTTCGTTAAAGCTTTTGATTTACATTATCACATGTCTATAGTTAACATACTACACCTATATAATTATAACCCCTACCTAACTAATTGATTAAATAATTGTCTTGCTGGCAGAATACACTGTGTCTCAGCAATGGGCTCCTATTCTGAGTTCTCACTAAGGTTAAGAGTTCCTCAGAGCTCGATTCTTGGGCTGTATCTTTTCAGGCTAGATCCTTCAACATGCCTATAAATAGGTGGCTCCCTATTGAAATGTTGGCACTCAAAATGCCAAGTGTTGACAAGCCAAAAAAAAAAAAACAGTAAAGACAGGACAAGAACAACTCTCGAAAATCCCTCTTTTCCTTTAAACTTTTTTGCAGGGGGGACAAGCCCCCCAGATCCCAGAACTTATATATACCAACTCTGAGATCACCATACCTTGGAGAAAAGGGAATATTCCTTAGAAATTACATCTTGGACTTAGTATATGCAAGTCTGTTCTTTCGGACAGTCAGTCTCCATATTTCTGGACTCATTCCAGCAGGTCCCAGCATTTCAAATGGTTACCCAAATAGACACTATGGGCTTCCAAATACATAGATGACGGCAAAATATTTTTTTTTAAGTAACAATGCAAAAGGGTTCTTAACAGCTAATGAGCTTCTAAGTCAGTTTTATAAGTTGGCAGGAAAACTAGGCTGAAGATTGTAGTCCTAGCAAATGTAAAATAGTGTATTTTGGCCTGCCAGATGTCATACATGACATACTACCTGACGGGGAAACCATACCTGAAACACGTGTCTATAAAGACCTGTGTAATCTAATTACACTAAACATATCCTTTACTTGTCATGTTAACCATATTCAAAACAAATCTCTTAAAGACATGGAGTTAATCTTAAAATCAATATCCCTCGGAGACCTAAAGAATCTATGACTTTATATAAGTTATGTATACACTCAGTTTTGGCATGCATCAATAGTTTCTGCACGTACTCTAGAGCAAACTTAAAAACGTGGAATAAGTACAACTTAAATATACTAAAACATTCTGTCTGCGAGAAATCTAAGCTATAGTGATAGGCATAAGGAATTGAAAGCAATAGTTGCATATAACATTTATAACGATGAGTTCCTACAATCTATTTTCAACATTTCTTTTTCTACTAACTGAAGATCTCACAGACCTAATAACATAAACTTTAATGCAACATATTGCCATAAGAACATGCTGAACAAACACTTAACAATTGTGGTTTCCAGGATTTGGAATAAACTACTTGTCAGTATTAGACGATCACCTACCATTTCCTCCTTTAAGACCAAACTTGATATGTACATGAGGAATGACTATATAACTGGTAGTTGGTGTTCCTCAACAGCCTTCAGCCTTGAACATACATTGCATATACATTGTGTCTACTAAAACCTACAAACCCCTCAAAAATATATTTTAGTGAAGTAAAGATGTATTTAATCATAATGCTAAAATGTGTTTATTGTTACTTCAAAATAAATGTAACTTCTAGGTGATAACAATGTCTCCCAGTAATCTGGCTCCAGCCATGCTGAGGACCAGGGACAAACATTAGTCCACTAGGAAATGTAATATACAGAAAAATCAAAATGTTGAAGATACCAAAAGTGGTGAATTGATTTTCATCTGAAAGTAATTAGTGCTAAGGATACTACGTGTTCATATGTGCTGAAAGACAGAGGCCTGACCAACACTCCTGACATGGGCTCTACTTGACAAGCACCCTGATTCAGCTATTTGAACTGCAAGTCTTGCTACAGCCATGGATACATTTTTTTTTTTTTTTTTTGGAGTATGCATTGACAAATGCATGAAATTATCGGAAGCCACAACATGTGAGCATAAAGTTGTAATTGTATTGCATTGACAAAAGGACTCGTCAATATGTGCATAAATGTGTATGAGTTGCAGGTATCAGTGTTGTAGGGTTGTGCTCAGTTCTGGAACTAAACTGCAGTTGAAACTATAATACTTACTGTAAATCCTAAATTAATTAGTGAGTGGAATTAGAAGATGCTGCCATAGACTAAAGAGCTCAAAAACTCCTAGTTCCTGTCTATAGAGTTGTTTTAGTTTGTGTAACGTGTTACTAAAATCATGATTCTGGTCTAGCAAAATGACTGCTTTACATGTTTTCAATCAAAGGTCTGTGTATACAGTGCCTGCTGCTTTGTGCAACATTCTATTACATTGTTATTTTTGTAATCTGTGTCCACCTACAGCTACATTTTCTAGATTTGGACAAATACAAAGTAAGTAGACATACAACTCAAAAAAACAGTAATGAGAAACAAAATGAAGCAAATATGTTAACAGACTTGGGTGCTTTTGATTTTTTTTTGGTATATATTTGTGGGGCCAAGTGTGGAGGTCTGAATCCAGCAAGAGGAGTAGTTATGGATCCAGTAAATATGATCAAACACATGGCATATAGAGAAATAAGATACTGAACAAATGTATGTAGTGAATGGAAAGTGGTCTACCTCAAATGGCCACTATAGTCAGAAGAAATGTTGCAGTGCATTATGGGTGTCAGTAAAATTCGGTAACTGGTAATGAGTGTCCATTTAACAGATTAGACAAACTTCCCATGTTCAGATTTGCATATCATCCTCTGTTAAGGTACTGCATTCTTAAATGTTATTGACCTGAAAGAGAAAGATTATAAGGAAAAAGCTTTCTTCAGTGAAATATCTTACTGTCTAGTTTACATGATACTAGACATTTGGTATCATTTTCAAAACATCTAGCATAAAAACATTTGACACTACACCTTTTTAGTCAGTTTATTTGGTCCCCAATCATTCCAAAGGGTGTCATTGCCATCCTCTGAACTGTGCAAAATATACTAACACATGTTGGAGCAGATGATGTCCAGTTATGGTACCTCACATTACTGCCCTTCTCTGAGGTACAGCAACCTGAAAGTTAGGATATTGGAATTTCTATGTATTGTTAGCAAGGGTACAGTGAATGCACCAACACCCCATGTTATGGGTCAGAAGGACCTACCTCCTACAAAAATACTTCAATTGTATATCAGAGGGTTTGACAATTCAGTGTTTTGGTGTTGAAATCTCATTTTATTTTTCCTCACTTGTGTTGAACCTACATTAATTGTTCCTCCTCTTATAATAGGGAGCCAAATGAACATTAGAAATATTATTTCTCATGTAGCTACCTGTATTGGCTTAATCATGCAGACCACTGAGGGATAGACCAGGTATCCATAATGCGCAGCTTTGAATGTTTTAGGATTAGCAAATAGCTAGTACAAATATAAAGCCATGGCAAAGGGTAAAAGTTTACAATGTGAGCTTGCAGTGCCTTTAAATAAACTGGTTAAAATATAGCACAACCTGCCAGCTTTATTCCAACTATAAACTAACAATATACCCCACCAGGTTTTCCTGATACAGTTCCAGAATGTTTTTGCATGTCAGATACCTACAGCACTAATGTACTGCATGTCAAAGTACTTAGCAAACATAATGGATGTTAAAGTAAATTTCTAAAACTTTATGAACTTCTGTCCATTCCCATACAACCATATAGGCCAACCATAAGCATTTTTGCTATATCTGTACCTTCCTTCTAAGTTTTAATGCTCAATAATGAAGAGTGCCTTCCCTGGGTAAAGGCAAAAAACATATTCCCTTTAGCATCTGGATTTATTCACTTCTTAAGGGAAAATGTCATACTTTGTGAAATTACCTGTGAAGAAATTGTTCCATAACATATGTCCAAACATTAATGCTTTGGAAGCTACAAATCTGATGTGCTAACTCTTAAAGTAATTCTCATTAGAAACTCATGGGTATTTGTGGAATTTGCTCTCCTTTAATATGAGAAATGCAAATAACTTGTCTGTTTTTATGAGATTACTCAGGTCTTTCTTCGGTAAGCAAGTAAACTGTATGTGTAAACAAGGTACATTGAGGGAAAAAAAAGAAAAACTAATGCTACACCACTCAACTTGTCTCACTTATGCTACCAACAGGAGTTCTGCAATTAACACAACTGTTTGTTATCTCAATCATGAAGTCTGCAGTCTTGAACATTAGAATCCTGGGACCATAATATAAAAGAAGCAAGAATGGACCAACACTGAGATAAACCAAGCCCGAAAACAAAGAATGCAAAAAAAACAAAAATACAGGCTATGGAAACGCCAAAAAGAGCTTTGTTGCTTTTTACATCTCTGTTTTTTTAATAAACAAGTTCTTTTTGGCGTTTTTCATAGCCTGTATTAGTTTTGGTTTTTATTTTTTGTTGCTTTTTTTTTTGTTTGTTTGTTTTTTTGTTTTTTTTACCATAATATCAAAGCCTAAAATGCTGAAGACCACAATATCTAGGAATCTTGAATACTGAATCTCCCTACCAGTGTAAACACAGGAACAAGTGCTAACACAGGTCCTGCTGGGGGTACAAGTCCAGAAGTTCAACACTGTGGTCTTATTTTGTTTGCTGATATTATGGTACCAGGATTACCCATTTCAGGGTTGTGGGCTTTAAGATTGTAATAGTAAACCAGTCAAAACTATAGCAATGTCTGCCTTGCTTGGTTCAACTTGGTTACACTGTTACATTACTATCAATATTTGTCCATTACATTACTATCAGTGTTTGTCCATCATATTACTATCACTATATGGGTTCACTTTTAAATTTCAAAATCCCAAAACCTTGAACTTCTAAATCCCCAGGTTCAGAAGTTTGAGGTCTTGGAATCTTGAAATGAAAAATAAAAAACACCTAAAAGAAGAAAACCTCACATCGTGTTTTTGCCCCCACACCCCCAGCAACTTTTATATATAGATATATATATATATATATATATATATATATATATATATATATATATATATATACCAACTCCAAGATTGCACTATAGTGCAGAAAATGGTAAAGTTCCTTTTACACACTATATGGCGATCTCCACTGATACATTTTGAGATTCTAAAACTTCAAACTTCTGAACATCAGGATTTAGAGGTTCGAGGGTTTGGGATTTCAAATTTAAAGTGAACCCATATATATATATATATATATATATATATATATATATATATATATATATATATATATATATATATATATATATATATATATATATATATATATATATATATATACATATATATATGTATATATATATATAGGAGCACTGCAAAATCATGAAAGCCCAAAATCCTGAAACCCCAAATCCTGAGATCAAAATCTTGAAAGTTCAAAATACTGAAAACTCAAAATACTGAATCTCATAATACTGACAACACACAGGATGCCAACACTTACTATATTCCAGCACAAGTACATACAGAAACATATTACCCTTCAACTATAAGCAGGGGGGGCAAGCCCTCCTCCACCCCCCACACCCCTGCTACTTAAATATATCAACTCCGAGATTGCACTTTACTACACTAAGTGCATTTGTGAAGTTGATATATTTAAGTAGTAGGGGATGTGGGGGGTGCATGGGGGTTTCCCCCTCTGCTTATACTTGGAGAAGAGTAATATGACTTGTCTTTTATTTGTTTCTTAATGTACTTGTGCTGGAATATATTAAGTGTTTGCAGTGGCGGCTGGTGACTTCAAATCAAAGGGGGGCTGCAGGAGACAGCTGAATGGGTGGGGTCAATGGGAAGGGGTGTGGCCAGATAGAAAGGGGAGGGGCTATGCTCAAAACCACAACAACTAACTAAATACACTGCCCTGGGTGCCAAACCATCATTATGAGAGTCCAATCAAGACAAAATAAAGTGTAGAAGAATAAAGATATTTTAATGCATTGGCTGCATGACAGCTTACTTAACATCTAGATGGAAACAAAAAGGCTGTGAGACATGAAAAAATAAATTAGTTTTTAAATACATTAATGGAATGCCAGTCAAAATCAAGTAGCACTCAACTCAAACCACTTCTTGCACTGCAGTTCTAACTATAATTTATATTCAGCTTTATTAAAGTACCAAGTAACATGCTGAAAGTAGAAATATCTGATGCCCCCACTTGTAAAAATGTTTCTTATCCAAAAAAAGACCTGCTGCCTGCCAACTATCTACTTGTTTCATGGGGAAAACATGATCAAAATTAAAAATGAAAAGCAAACAAGAAATAAGCTCAAGATACATTGCTTAAAAGGATTACTGTACAGGTTATGGACCACACTATTGGCATTGTTTAGTTTACGGGTAAAGCCTGCAGAGATGACTGGAAGTCTCCAAGTGTAATGAGCTTCTTAAAATAATGTAATCTGTCCTTTATTACAAATACTGTCATATGCATTTCAGTACCCAAGGCGTATACATTATCTAGTTAAGTATTCTCTACATGGCAACAACAGAAAGGCTTTCAGTGTTGGCAATTCTTTAACAGTATGCTTATTAAAGCTTACTTGCATCTTACGATCTCAGCCAAGCTTACCTGATGGTCATTAAAGTATTGCTACTTAAACACAGAGCAACAGGCACTTTGAGTAATAAGCATAAATCAACAGTACAAAAAATATGACAGACCATTCTGCAAAAATCAAGGACAGATGAAAAGCCACTCTAGTACTTGTGTCTACCTTGGATGGGGGGGATACTCTGCACATTTACACTGCATAACTACTCCTTGCCTTGCTTTGACACATCCAGAGTCACTACATGGGGGAGTGGGGTGCAACAAGTATGTTACAATTTGAAATGTCCCTGGCTTACTGTGATGGCCCTGACACATTTGTCATACCTCTCAACCTCAGAGCAAGAAATCTGGACAAAGCCATACAAAGAAGTGGGACAAAGGCCCAAAAATAAGGACAATTTTTAAATATTGCTCTTATAAACTTAGAAAGATAATAGAATAGGTCTTGCATTAGTATGAATTTTCTGAATGGTATGAAATCTGAAACTCAAATGTCTGTCATTATTTTCTAACTTCAGTCTTTAATTATTTGTCACTAATTTGCCAAAAAAACACAATTTTGCCAAAAAAAGCACAATTTTACGAAAAATGGACCAAAAATGTGATGTAAAAATATAAAATAGCCACACAATACAGCTGTGAACCTGTCAAAGAAGGGACACTTTAATATTAGTACTGCTAACTTGAGCAGCTGACAAAATAAAAGAATCTACATGCATTTCTGAAATAAAAGTAATCTATAACTCTGATTATTACAGTTATTTCTTAATTGTAAACCCTCCATGTTTTCTTCCAAAATTGCTATTTTGCAGAGGGATTATTAGGTGGAAGAGCAACATTTTGAGCCAACATCAGGGACAGTTGAGAGGTTTGGCTATACCTAATTCTATAAAGCAATTTATTTGCATGTACCTCTCAACCTGTTAATGCAGGAAATCTGGACAAGGCCAAATATATTGGGGGAACATATAAACAGTACTAAAAATTGCTCTTGTATAAACTGAGACAGTTGATAGAACAGGTCTTACTTTAGCATGCATTTTTCTGAAGGTTATGAAGTCTGAAACTCGGTGTGTCATTATTTAGTGACTTAATTCCTAAATGATTTTCCAGAAAACCACAAATTTTATGAGGAACAAACCAAAATTAAGAAGCAAAAATCTATTCATTCTTTGAAAATCTGGACAGTTGGGAGGTATAGTTCAGCTGGGGCTGTCTTTAAGTTTGCCGCCTTTCCCCCTCACAAAATCATAGTCGAATGGAGCCTCCCCCTGCAGCCATTCCAATGATCCATTACTTGGCTATTTCACTCCATTTACCACAAACACTAATGTGCATACTGATTTACTTCTATGATGATTTGGACTTCATTTGAAAGTTTTATTTTGCATTTTACAGCACAAACACTAAGACATCTGTTAAACACAAACACTAAGACATCTGTTAAACAAACTTAGCATTAAAACTTCTCTGCCCTTGAAACTCACATTCATTGAAACAGCATTGAAACCCACTTTCAAAGAAAAATACATTTTACCAGTGGCAAAACTGCCCAATTCAGAACATCTTTCCAGTAAACAATGAAACAAAATGCATGCACCCATAATGACAAAACAGCCCAGTTCAGAACATTTCCATCATAAAAGTCTACTCAAACTTCTGCAGTCCACCATTATCAGTAAATATGCACGATTCTACAGTCCACCATTATGAGTAAATATGCACAATTCTACAGTCCACCATTATCAGTAAATATGCACAATCTCTGAAGAAGTAAAAAAGTCATCTAAATAATTCCACATTAAATAAATCTGTAACTAATGAAGAGGTTGCTGCTAGCAAACACCTTTATATTCCATGGTTTCATCGAAAAATGAAGTGTCTGATGCCCCTGAAGAATAAATTGCCTATATTCCATTAAAAATGATAAGCTAGTAATACTGCAATAGGAAATGGATAGCAAACCGATAACAGGCTCATAGTCAGTATCTTAACTTTTTCAGTACGGCAGCATTCACCCCTTGTGGGAGTAGAACCAACAACCTTCTGCATCAAAAACAAGTACACAACCTGTTGTGCTATTAACAATGCAAGCTGACTTAGCATAAGCAGCACTAAACTTCTCTTCCCCTGCAGCTCTCAGCTCCTTGTAAAATCTATTCAATACTCAACTGCATCTCAACTTTGCAACACAAGAAATCTGGAAAAAGCCAAATTTGTTGGGGGGGGGAGTCAAAAGCCCAAAAACCAGGGACACATTAAACATTTCTTGTATAATCTTGGAAAGTTGCTAGAATAAAATGCTGTGTTACCACCATAAATTTTACTGCCAAGGTCCCTGTGCAAAAGAGTCAGAGCAACATACCACTATGCCATATCAGCTGCTTTGTGAAAGAGCGGAAGACTGAAACTTAAATGGCTATCATTTAATGAATTCAGTTCTCACCATAGCTGTCAACCTCTTAGCACAAAACACCTGGACAAACCCAGTAATGAGGGAATACAGCCCTCAAACATATTCAGTGAATTCAGTTCTTGCCATAGCTGTCAACCTTAGCACAAAAAACCTGGACAAAGTTAATAATGGGGTAATACAGTCCCAAAAATAAGGACAAATTTCAAATATTCATCTTATAAACGTAGAAAATTGCTAGAATAAAAGGTTGTGTTACTATGTATTTTCTGAAGAATATGAAGTCTGAAATTCAAATGCCTGTCAATTTTACTTCTGACGGAACAAAAACAATTTTCAGCAGAAGCCCAGGAAGAAATACTGCAGACTCCTGTCTTTGTAAAATGGCAGGACACCAGAGCAAATCCACTCAAACACAGGGATGAGATGCAGACTCCACACAGAATGCACCCCAGCCAAGAATCAAACCAGAAAACCTATAGCTGTGAGGCAACAATGCTACCACTGCACCATCAAATATGTAAGGAATTAAACATTCAGAAACCTGAAGTCTGAAATTCAAATGCCTGTCAATTTTATTTAACATTTGTTAATCAGGACAGTCTGACTTGGAACAAAAAAACAGTTTTCAGCAGAGGACCAGGAAGAAATAATGCAGATATGTCTTTGTAACATGGGAGGGCACAAAAGCAAATCCACACAAACACAGGGAGAAGATGCAGACCCCACACAGAAGGCACCCCAGCCAAGAATCAAACCTGAGAACCTGCAGCTGTGAGGCAACAATGCTACCACTGCACCATCAAATATCAAGCATTGCAGCATTTAGAAACCACAGATATTATGAGGAACAGATCAGATCAAATATGAGGCAAAAATCTGCAATTTTTTTACAAATGGTGGTGGGTAGGGAATTCAGGTCCTTAACACCTGCATACAAGGTACAGGGTTCAAGCCTGAGGTATTCCCTACCACACCATCATGAGTTTGTTCTAGCCACCTAACAACTGGGGCATTCACACACACACACACACACACACACACACACACACACACACATTGTTCCTCTTACCTTCCATAGTGTGATGTAGATCCCTTCCACACACCCATAGTGTGATGTAGATCCCTTCCCCTGTCCGTGATCCATATAGCTGGGGCCATTACATACATCCCATAGACTCCTTACCATTACATCCCCACGAGATCTCCAGCCTGCCTGCCGACGTTGCAGTCTGGGTCCGACCTGTTCCCAGCGACAGTCTATGCAGTTAAAACTGCATAGACTTCTGGGAGCTCTGTTCTGACATGTTTCCCAGTCCGGACTGCTGCTGAGACAGTCTGTGCATGCTCCATGCTGTCTCAGCAGCAGTCTGGACTAGTGCGCATGCATGAAAGTCCACGATTTTTTTATCTTTTTCTTTTATTTTCTTCTTTTTCTTTTATTTTCTTTATTTTACAGCTGAGGGGGCTGCAGTCCTGTGTGTTTTCAGTACTATGAGATTCAGTATTTTGAGTTTTCAGTATTCTGAACTTTCAAGATTTTGTTTTTATATATATATATATATATATATATATACACACACACACACACACACACACACACACACACACACACACACACACACACACACACATATGTATATGTGTATATATGGGTCTACTATCCATGATCAAACTCCCAAAAAGTTGACTTTCATATGGCTGAGACCATATGATTGACTTTTGGAATTTTGAACATGGTTTAAAAAAGAAACACAAAGCAAAAACTTACCTACACATTGCTAGCAGGGGGGAAGCTCCCCAGCACACACACCCCCGCAAATTAAATATACCAATTCTGAGACTGCACTACAGTGCAGAAGATGGAAATCTTCCCATTTCACACTATACGGAGATGTCCGTTCTGAATGTTCAAAATTCCAGAAGTTGATCATATGATCTCGGCCATATGAAAGTTGACTTTTCTGGATTTCGATCATCTGTAGGGGACCTGTATATACATATATATATATATATATATATGTGTGTGTGTGTGTGTGTGTGTGTGTGTGTGTGTGTGTATATATATATATATATATATTTATATATATATATATATATAAATATATATATATATATACACACACACACACACACACACACACACACACACACACACACACACACACACAACATGTAACTGATGTTCCTGCTGTAACTGTCCCATGATTTACCTGTATTTATATTTTAACACTGTTGAATATCAGCCCAGTTGGAGATTTTCTCTCTAGGCCTCAACTCAGTGAACATCCTAGTAATCAAAACATAGTAACATATATACATACATGCATGAATCTAAATGCATTTGAAAATGCAAAGACCTGGCTATAAACCAAATTTTTTTCAGTTATAAATGGACTTGAGAGTGAATTTGTCACAGTAGTAGAATTTGCTAAATATCCCATCAGTGTTGTCTTCTTTTATACTTCGTCACTATCTTCCTTCATAGAGCAGAGCCTGCGGTCACCACATCTGACCTCGATATTGCAGGAGATCTGCCAAAAGGCCCTACACCTACAAGTTTACTGATAAATTTGTCATATTTAATAACCTGTAGTCACTATATCTGACCTTCATATTGCAGGAGCTCTGCCACAAGACCCTACACCTACAAGTTTATTGAGAATGTTGTCATTATTTAATAGCCTGCGGTCACTATATCCAACCTACATATTGCAAAAGCTCTGCCACAAGGCCCTACACCTAAAAGTTTACTGAGAATGTTGTCAATGTTTAAAAGCCTGTGGTCACTACATCTGACCTCAATATTGCAGGAGCTCTGCTACAAGGCCCTATATCTACAAGTTTATTGAGAATTGTGTCATTATTTAATAGCATACAGTCACTATATCCATCCACCATATTGCAGGAACTCTGCCACAAGGCCCTACACCTGCAAGTTTACTGAGAATTTTGTTATTGTTTAATCTAAGCATATTTATCATGAATAACCTTGTTGCATATTAACTTTAATCAGTTAAATACATACCTGCTCTGTGAATGAAAGTTTTTGTGAAATAGTCCATGCAGTCTAAGAACCTCTTACTAAGTTGGCCACTGTCCCCTTTTGCTTGACCAGTAGACTATACTGCATATGCCTATACTGCATATGTAGTATCAGTAAATGACAGACAACCTGTTTTACTTGTATCTCTTTGTTAATTGCTTTGTTCTGGCCATAAACTGGTTGTTCTCATTAACAAATTGACCTGAGGGTAGAAATCCCACTAAGCTCAGTTTTGCTTTATATCACTCCTGGTGATAATACAGCTATACTGGAATATATTCTACATTGCATACCCATAACATTTCCACAATAGAAAATAGTACTAAATGACCTGAATGTTAATTGGTTGGACATAAACTCTAACTCTCCTACATCTAGCATGTACTTATATGTTTTAACATTACTAATTAATAGCCCCACACATTATAGCAAGGCATCAAATTCTCTATCAGACTGGATCCTAGCAAATATTCCACCACAGGTACAATGTCAGACACTCTGAGTGATCAGCTCCCAATCTATACAAATAGACACCTCACGCATCCAGTAAAACAGCATATTTATAAAACAACATGTAACCTTTCCAAGTTTAAACCAGAAATGTTAATTACTATACTGTTATCTATTAATTAGAATTTCCTAAAAATCCTCCCCTTACATGATGCTGTACTGAAATTCAAAACAACTTTTCTAGATATCTTAAATAGCCTTGTACCTCCTAGAAGGAAGAGACTGAAACAAATAATCCAATTTGGCTATCCAGAAAGAGTAGAATGCTAATGCAGGGTAGAGAAAAGGCAGGGAAAGAATGGTAAAAATATAAAACACCTCAATATCTTGAAAGCTACAAAATTCTTTGCAATCATACTAAAAGCAAACAAATGAAGACAAAACCTATACTATAATAGCTTTCACAATAATACTAAACACAACCCTAAACATTTTGGACAGCCATTAAAGAAATCTTACATACCAGCCAAAACTTCAACCCAAACCCCTCTCCCAACAACTGCAATACAGTTCAACTCTTATTTTATAGATAGTATAGCATCTTTAACCAAGGATTCCTCAGCATCTAATCCCAACCCTGCCCAACAGCCACATATCACCCCATCCACTTTTGCCTTCAACCCTGTACCCACATCCTATATAAAACTACTCTTAAACAAACTTAAACCATGCTCTTCTTCAGCTGATGACCTTCCAAGTGAGTACCTAAAAATAGTAGCCAGTAGCATTGCCTATCCTGTCTCAATCCTTATAAATAGGTCAATCTAGGAATCCCATGTTCCCTCCCTCTGGGAAAAGTCATGCATTATCTCACTGCACAAAGGAGGAAATTCAGCAGACATTAATAACTTTAATAACATTTTGCCAAAATACTTGAAAAATGTATTCAAAAACAATTGCTAGACTATCTCCTGCAGGAAGAACTTCTATGCCCTACTCAACATGGCTTCCATCCTTCCCACAGTACTAGCACTGCCCCTCTAACCTACATGGATACTGTCAATAAAGACAGTGATAATGACAAACTAGTTTCTTTCTTATTTCTTGACTTGTCTAAAGCGTGCGACACAGTTTGTCGCAGCAAATTTTTACTTCAAATGTCCTCAATAGCTCTTTCACAGCCCACCCTTCTGTGGTTCAAAAGCTATCTGTCCAACAGGTATCAATCAGTAAAATAGCACTCCATGCTTTCTTCTTACCTCTCAGTCACCACCGGTGTACCACAAGGCTCTATCCTTGGTCCCCTCCTCTTTAACATTTTCACCAACACCCTCTATACTTCCGCACAACAGACCACCCTGATAAAATACACAGATGATTCCACTCTCATTTGCATATCTGACAACATGGTACACCTCCAAAAAATTACTCAGGAAGCTTTAACACCCACTGAAACATGGCTTTGTAACTCACAACGCATGCTCAACCCAAAAAAGACCAAACTACTACTTTTTCCCCAACTCTCTCTCTCATGAAAAAACAAAATTTAAAGTCCTCTCTCTTGACAATATAACCACTGAAGTCACTTCTAATAGCAAACTATTAGGAATGATAGTGGATGATAATCTTCTATTCAACCTGCATCTATAAATTGCATAAAAAGAACTCATCATAAACTATGGATGCTTTACAGAGCCAAAAACGTTCTCACTAACACAACTAAAACTACACTTGCCACTACTTATTTTCTCCCCGCTCTTCTTTATGGTGCTCCCATCCTTACTACCGCCAGGCTTCACAAAAACTAAAACTTGTCTAATGCTATAACAAAGTTGCTAAATTTGCAGCACATGCCTCTCAGAACCCACCACTCTATAGTACTGAAAAGCTTTAAATAGTTAGAACTGCCACATCAAATAACATACACACAACTTCTTACCAGCTATAAAATTATCCAGCCTCCATCTGCCTGTCCAGCACTAAAAACATTATATACAACTATGTTCCCAGTTGGTCATTGCAATCAAGTGACCAAAGACTCCTGTCTGTGTACAAACCTAGCAAATCTGCTGGGCACTGTCTTTATTTGTACAAGTTTGCTAAGGCCTGGAACAATTTGCTTGTATCCATTAGGTCTACACCCTCCCTCCCATCTTTCAAAACTGCTATGAAAGACTTCCTATCTAAAATCTGGCTGTGTTCTTGCTCAAAACCAGGATAAACTATATCCCTATATGTGAACAAGTACCTTTTCATTTGTTATATACCTTCTTGCTCTCCCTTCATCCCTTACCTCCATACTGCTATCTAATTCTCTTCCCTGACTTTCTGTCTAAATACATTATAAGCCTGTTTTTCCCTCACTTCATACTGCATTTCCTATTTGTATTACCTTTAATTTCTCTACAAACTGTTTAAACTTTCTCTAAATATTAAATGATTGCCATATATCTTGTATCGGTTCTTAACCAATGTTTTTATATTTTTTCTAATTTGTTATAATTACTTAAACTGCAGATGTTTTTGTTTTATTTCTAAAGATTGTAAAATTATCAATCTTAAAATGTTTTGTAATAATTTGGAGTTTTTCTCCCTGGGCCTCTGCTGAAAATGGGCTTCTACCCATTCGGACTTTCCCGGTAATCAAATGTCAGTAAATAAAAATGCCAGTAAAGAAATTGCTCAGGGATGCACAAAACCCACCAAAATACATACTTTTCACATATTTCTTCTGGGACATAACCCCACCCACCAAACAGAGCATAAAACCCACACATCATATAACGCTAATGGTAAAGCTAAACCTCATTCAAAAACCAGTCCCATCTCTAGCCTTGACCATAATGCTAAACCTAAGTCTAACCTCAATGGTAAACAAAAACAAAACCTCATCTCTAACCCAAACCCATTCAGAACTCTACCCCTAAAGTCACTGATTTCTACAAGCATTGGAACAATGATATCTAACCTGATTAATGGCATTTCATGCAGTGTAACATTTGTACAAATAAATTATTTAGCTGATGTTGTCAATCTTCATTCATTCATGATAGATGGGACACATGAGTTTTGGTTCCGTCCTGGGAACTGGCTCGGCCAATATAACAAGCTCGCACCAGCCAAAAACTCTCAAGCTAAGGTTACTCATAGTGCCCCTCTTCACATCTCCTCAGATCTCATTTGCCACGTAGAATTTCATGACGCGTCAGGCCAGGTCTCAAACTAACTGTTCTATTTTTCACTAAAATTTAGAATTTTGGGCTTCTCTTTACCTCTTGGTAACCTCAATACCATCATTGGTATTTTCTCCTTCCTTTCTTTCTTTACCCTCTGGGTATATCTCTCTTACCATTGTTGGTAAAAAAAAAAAAAACAAAAAGGCTTTATCTCAGGCAGAGGTTTCAACTCCTCCAAGAAAAGAGACAAGAAGAGGAGTCATTTGGTTCCATCGTCTCCTCAGTCATGGGAACCGAAAATTACTAAAGCACAGGTTCATACTTAACCTAAGACTAAACATGCCAAACTGACATTATGGAATCGACTACAGCAATTGCCATGGTACTGATCCCTTCCACGGTACCACAGACCCTCTCTGCACCAACAATAGGTTCTCCCTTAAAACGGGTCACTCCCCTCCCATCATCACAACCTTCTGGTCATCCGACCATGGTGCCAAAGGTTGAGACATTAGCCAGGACCCGATACTCTCCATCCATTGACTCCTTTCTTGGACAACAGCGTATTCCATTCCTCGACTGGCCAGAATCTCCATCAGGGATGTCCACTCATTCCACCAGGAGCCTTTCGGAGCTTGATGTTGTGAGACTTGTGGATCAGCTCCTTGTGGCTAGAGGCATCCCAACTCCATCTAAGACCTCCCTCCCACCCGGACCTGAGGGTTTTTCCCCACAGACTTTAACTATATTCCTCCTTCAACCTCTCCACAGGTCTTGGCGGCCTCAATGCTGATGCACCTCCCGGTGCCAGATTCTTTGATTCGATTAGTGGATCTTACCATGGTTCTGGAACCTACCCTGTGGACCATGGCTCAGTTGGAGCCAATCCACCCTTGAGACAGTGACTGGTCTGTTGGCACCATGATCCCTAATATGGTGCCGATTTTTTTCTATGGCACCATCTATGGTTCCAGTTGCTTTGACAGCTCTGAATCCTCTCACGGCTCCTTTCCTGGAGGTGGGCTCATTGGAGTGGGGTGTGACCCTGGTTCTGAAGATGTCTTTCATGGTTTTGGGCTCTCATCCATTTTTGGGTGGGCCTACCTTCCAGGTTATGGAGAGGACACTGACCTCAGCAAGCTCACAGTTGACTCCTTCGGTGCTGGAATGTTTTATATATATATATATATATATATATATATATATATATATATATATATATATATATATATATATATATATATATATGTCCTCTGGAATGCAGTTGCCACAGTTCACTACCTTGGGTAATGGGCACAGGAGCAGCAAGATGCCCTACCGCAGGGTGCCCTCTCTTTGGAGTCCTCTTCAGACCTTCCACCTGATGAGCCACCCCGTAAGAGATCGTGCAGAGAAAGCACATTGATTCACCTGAGGAATTTCTCACCGAAGATATGCATTACAATGAGGGAGAAGGGTCCCCATGGTTGCCCCCTGAAGATGTCTTCTTTGGAGACATACTAGAGATATTAAAACAGAGGGGTGACTGGAAGCCCACCAACCCTTCCTCAGAGGAATCTGTATTCTTGCAGGCATTCCATGCCCGACCCTCTACTTCCTGGGTGACCCTGGCTGCAGATGAGTCGGTCAAGCTCATCGTGCAGTGCACTTGGAAGGCCCCTGACACTGTTGAGACAATCCCCCTGAGGTCAGACAAAATAATCTGCCCCCAGAGGATTATCCACAGTGGTCCAAATGCTTGGCAGTAGATGCTATGGTGGTGGCAGTGGCCACTAAGAAGGAACTTCCAGAGGAGAATCCTACTCTACATCCTCCAAACAGAGAATCTCAGATGTTGAACAGATTAGGGAAGTGGGTTTATGTGTCAATGACCTTTACCATATGGTCGTTGAATTATTTGGCACATTTTAACTATCTTCAATGGGACCCGATCACAGAACTCTCAAGAACCTTAGTAGGAGCAGTGTCTGATGAGGTACACGACAAAGTTGCCTCCCAGCTTGCTAACCTAGAGTCAATATCTAATTTGTCCATGCAGTTGATTGTGCACACAACTGAAGGGGTGGCCAGAGTAGCGGGTACAGGCGTTGTCATGAAACGTCATGCCTGGATGCATTTGTGCAATTTTGCGAACCCCTTCAAGTCTTCCTTTGTCAGTGCTCTCATTGACGCTTCCTCTCTATTTGGTCCAAAAGTTAAAGACATATTATCCAGGTGTGAAAAGGATGGATAGATCCTGTCTGCTATGGGCATGCATTTTTTCACTCCCCAATGATCCTACACTAGGAATCAGAGAAGTGGAAAGATGTGGTTCAGGAAATCCCAAGGGCCTTTTCGTGACACATGTGGTGAGTTTTCCTCCAGGGCAGAGGGGGTAACTCATCCGGAAGACACACACACCCCCGTGGCAGAGAGGGGCATGTAACCAGGGCTCCAGAGATTCCTTTTCCAGGCAGCCCTACCAGTGGTCCTGAAGAGCAGCCCGATTACTTGCCTCTGGAAGCAGTCAGGGGAAGATTCTCTCTGCACCACTTAGCCTGGCTTTCAATAACATTAGATTAATGGGTGCAGGTGATAATTACCAGAGGTTACCACATTCCCTTCAATCTTTACCCAACGTCGCTGAGGCGAATCCCCGACCTTCCACCCAGTCAGAGGGATGCAGCAACAGTCATCCAAACAGTCTCACCAGACCAAGGAAATCCAGAATTTACTCAAGGTTCTTTTTAGTGCCAAAAACAGACAGGGGACTGGAGGGCAATTTTAGACCTCAGCTTCCTAAACAAGTTCATTAAACAGACCAAATTCCAGATTGTCATGGTTCAGTCTCTCCTTCTGTTTCTGGAAAAAGACAATTGGATGTGCTCGATAGATCTTCAGGATTAGGTTCATAGGTTCATAGGTTGGTACTAGGCTATCAGCCCTAGGGCCTATACAAGCCTAGCCATAACAATTCCCTGGCTAGCTCTCTCCACATTATTTACTTTCCTGGACCCCTGTCTAGCAGAGGCGACGAGCCCGATATGTGTATTACCATATAAAAAAGGACAAAGGCTCCAGAAGATATCTCTGCTTCCAGCTGGGAGCTAATCATTACCAATTTCATGTGCTGCCCTTTGGTCTCTCCACAGCCCCCAGAGTGTTTACCAAATGTATGCAGTAGTAACAGCTCACCTGAGACTGCAAGGATTTTGGGTGTTTCAATATTTAGATGATTGGCTACTTACCACCCCCACCAAGCATCTACTACTTCTCACCTTATACTACACCCTGCAACTAGCATGGCTATTAGGCATGTCAATAAACAAAGAAAAGTTGAAACTAGTACCTACTCAAAGCCTAGAATTCATAGGAGCAACATTTGACATGAAGTCCTGTCATATCGCTCTCCCTCATCACAGACTACTGAAGCTAAGATCTCAGCTCTGAGTGATACTCTCTCAGGAGAAAGTCCCAGCTCATCTAGTCCTTAAACTGATAGGGTCGATGGCAGCAACAATTATCATAGTTCTTCTAGCCAGACTCCATATGAGGCTGCTACAATGGATCCTAGCATCACAGTGTTAACACATCCTATCTCCCACCCACTCCACATAACAAACCACTGCAAGCAGGATCTGAACTGGTGGATGAAGTCAAAAAAGGAGTTTTGGAGTCATCCCTTTTCACCCCCTCAGCCCAAGGCCGTAGTGACCACAGATGCATCCCTGATGGGGTGGGGGGCATTTAAAGGGAAAGACAGTCCAAGGGACTTGGTCCCCCCAGAGGCCAATTTGCATATCAACGTCCTAGAACTGAGGGCGATGCTTCTGGAGTTTTAAGCATTCCAATCTGCCCTCCCATTAGGGACAATTGCTATCCATTCAGACAACATGTCGGTCATCTGATACATCAACAAACAGAGGGGAACTAGATCCTACCCGTTATGTTGGGAAGCCATGACAGTATGGCAATGGGCGATAGCCTCCAACCACTTTCTGGTAGCAATGCACATTCCTGGGAATTCCAACGTGATTGTGGACAAACTGAGCAGATGCATTCCCCTCCCTGATGAGTGGTCTCAATCTCAAGGTAGCGACGGAAATCTTTCGTCGCTGGAGTCAGCTTTCCTTCGATCTATTTGCATCTCCCATCAACCACAAATGCAGCAGCTACTTTGCCCTAATCCCCCTCAGGGGGAGTCCCCAAGGGATGCTCTTGCAAACAACTGGCCCCTGGGACAGCTTTATGCCTTCCCACCTTTCCTCTGATTCCACAATTTTTAAAGAAATCTCATCAGTTGAAAAGCAAAGTAATCTTCATTGCACCCTATTGGCCCCACCAAATCTGGTTGCCCTTCCTATGGTCTCACCTAGTTCACCACCTGTGGACTTTCGACCCAACTCCAGGATTACTGTCACATCCACAGGGGTTGGTCTATCCAAGCCTATCCAGCCTCAAGCTGACAGCTTGCTACCTCCACTTCTGGTACTTGCCAGGCAGAATAATTTATCTTTCCCTGTACAAAAAATACTATTGGCTTCTCATAAGTCATCCACCAGGATAGTTTATTATAGTAAATGGAACAGATTTGTGCTTTGGTCTCGAAAAAAAGGACTCGACCCCTTTTCAGTCCCTATTAATACAGTGTTGGAGTACTTATCAACCTTACTCCATTCAGGAGCCTCAGATTCTACTATGGGAGTCCATTTAGCAGCTGTCTCTTATTTCCATAATGGCTTTGAAGATTTCTTTTTAATATCTCACTGTCTCTGTAAAACCTTCTTAAAAGGAGTCATGCATTTAAGACCACCCTTTAAAGAGCCCATTGAACCTTGGAATTTGACGCTAGTTCTCCAAGCTCTGACTCACCAACCCTTTGAGCCAGCTGCCACTTGTGATATAAAATTTTTGTCTTGGAAGACTTTATTCCTGGTAGCCATCACTTCAGCCAGGAGAATATCAGAATTACAAGCCTTTTGTGTAAAGCGCCCTTATATAGTTTTTCACAAAGAGAGAGTATCTCTTCAGATTAACCCCTCCTTTCTACCCAAAGTTGTCTCAGATTTCAATATTAATCAATCCATTGATCTGCCAGTTTTCTTTCCAAATTTTTCTAACAAAGGAGAATATTGTTTGCATTTGCTGGATGTACATAGACAATTGTGTTTTTACTTAGACAGGACTAAATCATTCAAGAAATCAGACCAATTCTTCCTGTCCTTTTCAGGGCCCAAGCTGGGAAAATCAGTTTCTAAAGTCACTTTGGCAAAATGGTTGAGAGACTGCATCTCCTTTGTCTACCAACAAAATCAAGTGCGTTTAACAATTAAGTCTAGGCTCATTCTACCAGATCAGTTTCCATTTCAGTGGCCTTTCATTCTAGAGCCTCCATGGATGACATTTGCACAGCAACTACTTGGGCTACCCCTCATACCTTTATCACTCATTACAAATTAGACATGGTCTCCAGGGGGAAAGCATCCTTTGACTCAATGGTGCTTAGAAATATCCTTCCATGGGGCCTCCCAGGATATAAAGTAGCTAGGGACTCTGTCCCATCTGTCATGAATGAATGAAGATTGACAACATCAGATAAAGAAGTTATGTTCTTACCATAACGTTCCATCTGTGTTGTCGATCTTCATTCATTCATGACATCGCACCCTCTTACCCCCTCCAAAAGACTCCTGGAGGTTCAAATTTGAACCTGGTTGCCTGATAGGGCATTTGTTCAGACAAAGCCTCCTCTTTCTTTTCTTATGGGCAAACTTGATCTGAGGAGAGGGCCACTATGGGTAACCTTAGCTCGAGAGTTTTTGCTGGCGTGAGCTTGTTATACTGGCCAAGTCAGTTCCAAGGAGGGAACCAAAACCCATCTGTCCCTACTGTCATGAATGAATGAAGATCGACAACACAGATGGAACATTATGGTAAGAACATAACTTCTTTTTCACTGCAAAAGTCACACAAATGTAATTTAACCAAATTAAATCAATCTGACTTCTGCCAAAAAATGACATCAGTAAAAGTAGTAGGGAATATGTCAAAATGCTAGTGTTAAATGTCCGTGCTTCATAATGTCAAAACCTGACAGCATTTTCAAAGTGTTTTGCACCCTTTCCCAAAACTGCTGTGACCTGACTGAATGTTTATTGAGAGGCCCCTTGCAAACGAAATTCCTTTTTAAAGATGTCAGGTTTTCACACTAAGAAGCATCAAAGTTTAATCAAAAATATAACCTACTGTCTAAGGAAACTATACAAACCTTTTGCAAGGAGTGTGTTCATAATGGCCTAATAAAGGTTTCCAGTATTTCCCATACAAGTCATTGGTATACCTGTTGTCAAACTGTTTTTTTCTTTGCTTTGGTGCTGTAGTGTGTCAAAGTTTCTAACACTAACATGAATGAGTAAAGTAGTAATAATGAGTTTCACTTAACACATAAACGCAACATTTGTCTCATTACCAGGCCAAACCTTTAAAATAATTGAAATACAAAAATTAAAACAGATTGTATATACAAGAGAAATACATATTATTATGTATGTATATTAATGTTTCTATACACATGTATGTGCATATATTAATGATTCTATCATCCTTGATCGAAGTGCACTCCATTGACCTGCAACACAACCATTCTAGGTCTAAGATTCACATATGGATATGGCTAAATCTCTAGAATGTGTGCTATCATGGAGCCTCCGGGGGAGGGGGCAGGACAAGAACAGTGGTTTCTCTGCAGGCAATGGAGCATGAGCCAAAAATGTGATTGACTAGATTGTAATGAAACCCCACTCAGATATTTTGAGTGTAACTATCTCAATTATTCATTAATATATATATATATATATATATATATATATATATATATATATATATATATATATGGGTCTACTGTATATAATCGAAAACTCACTTTTTCGAAAATAAACAGTAGACCCAAAGTTAAGCGAAAGCTCATTTCCGCGAACATCGGTTCAACAAATCGATAAAGAGCAGAGAAACATTGTTTTTGCAGGGGGGCAAGCCCCCCTGCAACCCCCATGTGGGGGGCTGTGTCCCCCACACCCACCCTACTTAAATATACCAACTCCGAGATCGCACTACAGTGGGGAAACACATAAATTCTCTTTCCCCACTGTAGTGTGCTTCTGCACCTGTGTTTTTAATGGTTCATTGAACCGTACTTCGCAGAAGTGCACTTTCGCTTAAACGAGGATCCACTGTTCGTTTTCAAACAAGTGGACTTTCGGTCTTTTACAGTACACCCATGTATATATATATATATATATATATATATATATATATATATATATATATATATATATATATATATATATATATATATATATATATATATATATATATATAGATAGATAGATATATATGTGTATTGGCTCATAAGTAATTAGTAGGCTAACTACACTAAAGACCCTTTTAAGCTTAACCATGTTTCCCAAATGTATTTGGCAGGTTTTGATACTCCTCATTTTATGGGGGGGGGGGGTATAGCTTGGGTATGAGTGGTCATTTATTTACAAGCTTCCTCTTTTTAAGAGGAACATAGGTAGCAATCCAGGGGTAAATGTATGATTCCCCATTCACAAATCCAAGGTGCCCTTGAATAAGTGCAAGCTCGAACTCTGCTTCACATGGATGAAAGCCCGTTCCAGAGAAGGAGTAGTCTCTGAGACACATAACTGCCCATCTAACATGTCTTTTTTATGTTGCAGATGGCATTTATGTTCCTAGATCTGGTGTTTCTGATGCTGTTTGTTTTGCTGAAGTGCAACACATCTGTAAAGGCTGGATTAGATGATGCTTTGAATGCCTGGCATACATCACCTCTCAGCAGTCTGTAGGAGACTCAGTACAAGGATAAGTGTTTGTGGCAGTTTACAAAGGACATGTTGTTTACACCATGTATTCTTTTTGTGAGGAACCTCTGTGTATGCCCCAGTTGTTGCATAAGCCTTGTCAGGAGGTATCATATTCAATGATGGGTCTAATGAGGACCAAGTATAATGGAACAATGATATATTTTGACCTAGATGCCATACCCTTGATTATAAGTTGTACAGTGTAGAATTATTTTGTTACTACAGTCAACACATGAAGATCAAAGGTCAAGTCACTGTCTACGTGCTTTCCAAATCCCTGTTCACAGGGTCAACTCTGAGTGTATTATCAATGCAGTAAATTTCAGGGGTAGTTATCTTTTCAAAAGATACTACTCTGGATTTTCAGCATTTTGTTTTAGACCATGATTCTAGCATCAGTTATTTGCCTGTGTCAGACCTTCTTGGGGGATGTTTGTTTCTTTGGGGGATTCTGTGACTGTGTCTCATTTGCCATCAGCTTTGAATCTGGTCAACCAGTGGCCTTTGACATTTGACTTGACATCAGAGAAGAAGATAAGAAAAATAAGTGGCCTTGGCACCAAACCCTGGGGAAATCTACCAGTGACTGACCTTTTGTGAAGGTAGAATCACCTATCCTGACCTCTTTGGCCCAATCTTTGAGCCAGTAGCTATCCAGTGGGTGACATAAGGGTTTATACCTAATTTTGTGAGACAGTATACGATGCCTGAGAGGAGTATTGCATCAAACGTTTTGACCAGATCGTGGTAGGCAATATGCACTGTATTAACTTCATCAAAATATACCATCCCATCTAAGATAAACCCAAGCCCAAATCTGCACTTAGAAAAAAAATAGTCAAACACAGACCACCTTCGCCATTCACTTTAATATAAAAAATTCATACATTGTACTCACAAAGTACACACACACAACACACACACACACACACACACACACACACACACACACACACACACACACACACACACACACACACACACACACACACACACACACACACAAACATCCCAGGTGAAACAACACTGTCCACTTCAATTTACCTCTCTCACAACCACACACACACACACACACACACACACACACACACACACACACACACACACACATACACATACATACACAAAACATCCCAGGTGAAACAACACTGTCCACTTCATTTTACCTCTAAAAATGAAATTCATTTCTAAAATGAAAAAAAAATGTTAAAAGAAGAGAATATAAAATAAAAAACACTAACCTCAACTAGCCAATAAACCACACTTACGTATGTTGTATTCCTTAATAATTATGAAAGCAATAACAGCTGGCAGGGTAGGTATATCAGGGGCATAAAGGCGCACCCAGATGTATTGTGCATCAGATGGCCTCCCCACGTCTGAAAGATCTGTTATGTCCCTGTAACACTTACTTAGAAGGCATTATTGCACTTAGAAATAACATCTAAGTCTGATTTTGTTTTGAATTTTATTTATTTTCAATAGGTTCTTTTTATAAATGTTTGGATTTGTGAATAAACCTTGTCCTTTTACTTTTACTCAAAAAGGCACGTGTAAATCATTGTTAGTATTTTTGTTTAGTACAGGTATGAATCAAAGTGTCCTAGAACTTCCCAGCCTAGTTTCAGACTGATAGCAATGTATTAAAACTGTGAATGCCTTAAAGTACCATGGGCTCATATGTTTTCCCATATACAATCAACTTTGGAAACAGCAGTGAGCATGACCATTAAAGTCTAAGCCTTATTCTCTGTTATAAAATTCACAAACACATGCTAATATACATGAGCTAGAAACAAGGAAGCTATTCAGTTACAGGTGAACATGCAGAGATGCTAACTCCTCAGATGCTGGATTTATTTGTCTACAGCTGCATTCTTCTTAGCACTCTTACTAAACTACCTGCTATTAGTGCCAGTTATGTGTGATGAACCCCTCTGTTGCACAAATTTTAATTTGAGGCCTTACTGTTTTTTGTGTGGTCTGTTTTTGTAGTTTCAGGTCTACAACCTGTGAGAGATGTACTTATCTAGCCAAATTGGAGGTAAATCTCTCTCCAACCAAGACTGAACTCGACAGTCAAGAGAAGGTAAACATTTGCACCACACCACACTCATCACATAGTCTCACCAAATCTACACCACCAAAATCCACACATAGAAACACAAAAACATTTGCAGAGACTCTCAATAATAATCTGCTCAAGCGACAGAGACCTCCAAAGCAGAAATGCAAACAACCTCCACCCCCAACACAACCCAAATGACACATAGCCCGCAGACTCAGTGTGCCACTCAGCCACAGCCAATAAGGCAAAACAACGTACCCAACACACTAGTCATAGGTGACTCTATAGTCAGGCACACTGATGTCCCACTCACCAGGTTAAACAAGGAGAAGGTTATTGTCAGCTGCCTGTCAGGTGCCAGGATCTGCCACATAACCCACGCAGTCAGGTCACTCCACAACAAGTACAAATATGACTGTCATTATCCATGTTGGTGTAAACGACCCGAGACGTACCTCCCTGGACTACATGAAAAGAGACATGGAAGAGCTCCCCAATCCTGTAGCCCAGGCAGGTATGACCCTAGCCCTGAGTAGCATTCTGCCATCACCCAGAATGATACCGCAGTACAAGGACAAAATGATTGACTTCAACAATTGGGTAAGCTTCTGGTGTCATTCTGAAGGGATCCAGTATCTATCTGCCTGGGATGATATGGTCGACAGACCACGATGCTTTGCCAGAGATGGCCTGCACCTGTCACCCCTGAGATTCTGGATACTGGCTAAGGTTCTTGCCGCCCCTATAGTGCCTTTTTTAGGCAAGGTTCAAATGACAAATTCACCACTGTAACAGGAAGAGACAAGCAAAAACTGAGGGTGATGCTACTCAATGTTAGAAGTCTAAATCTCAAAATGCACTCACTTGAGGCACTCCTTAAAATGGAAACATCGATAGCTGTGCAGTGACTGAGACCTGGTTCAAGGTTCCAGAGAGCACCCCTGCACTACCAGGCTATAACTCATACCACACTTTTCAGCCATGTAACCTGGACCGGAACACCAAAGGCGGAGGTGTGTCCATATTCATTAAGGATATCCACACCGCCAGGCTAGTTGCTCAGCATAATGCAGCCAAGGTTATCCAAGTGCAACTTACTCTGGGCAAAACTGCAATCCAAATTGTAGCTTGCTACAGATCCCCCACCATGCTCCAGGATTCCCACTCCTCTTTTCTTGATGTACTGGAAAATATTAGGGTTCAACCAAACACCCTAATAATGGGCGATTTCAACTACCCCACCATTAACTGAGAAAACTACTCATGTACCAACTCCTTCGTTCAACGCTTTCTGGAATTCATACACTCCAATGCCCTGGATCAACTTATCCACACCCCCACCAGGGGCAACAATATCCTAGATCTAGTAATTACCAACATGAGTGACTGGTGTTCCACACCAGAAGTCAACGCCTCATTGGTCCGATCTGACCATAAGCTAATTACCCTAGATATCCACATCCTGGCCCCTCACCTCATTAAGGAAACCATGGTAAAAAATTTCTCCAAAGCCAGCTTCATGTTTCTTAAGACAAAAGTGGTGAACGTCATGACACCCATGCAGATGAACAATACAGTTACGACTACTGAATCCTACACAGTTGCACTTTATAAGCACTTACATGAGTGCATGGATTGTGCTATCCCAAACAGACCAAGACGCTATCCTCCAAAAAAAGGAAGCCAATCTGGTGGTCTCCTTCCATAAACAAACTGTACAACAGAAGGAAGAAACTGTTGCAAAAGAGAGTAAAATCTCATGAGTGGAGGAGCTCTCAGTAAGAAGCTGCGATCCCTGATAAAATCCTCCAAAGCTAGTTATGAAAACAAAATCGCCACTGATTCTAAAGACAACCACAAAGCATTCTATAGCTATGTCAAGAAACTCAATGGCAACACTCAGATCAGCTCTGAGTTACAGCACAATGTCACTAAATATACAGACCCAACTGATATTGCCAACATCCTGGCAGATAGGTTCAGTGCTAACTTTACCCCCCCTCTCACCCCCCTTAAGAGCCCATCTCTATACCGGAAGAATGCAAAGTTCCTGTAATCACGGCTGCACAGCTATAAACACACTCTCCAAAGCCAAGAACAGAGCATCCATGGGACCAGACAACATCCCAGGCTGCGTTCTACATGAACTACAGAACAAACTGGCCCCCACCTAAGTACCATGTTGAATCATAGCCTCACCTCAGGCTTTGTGCTCGCTGAATGGTGCACAGCGACGGTTATCCCACTCCACAAGGGGGGAGCCACCACGGACCCCGGGAACTACTGCCCCATTAGCCTGACGAGCCTGGTCTGCAAGGCCATGGAATGTATCACCATGGAACTTATAAACAAAGACATTGGTAATCTCCAAACTCTGGACCCCACCCAGTTTGAGTTTGTAAAAGGCAGATCATGCCTCCTAAACCTGATAGACTTCTTTGAAGCAGTCACCAAAGCTGTAGACGAGGGTAAGGTGGTTCACACAGCCTATCTAGATCTTGCCAAGGCTTTTGACACCATCTCCCACTCTGGAATTATAGATAAACTCATTAAACTAGGTATAAATCCCTATGTCACAAGATGGGTTGCCAACTGGCTCACTGACAGAACCCACACTGTGAAAGTAGCAGACTCCAAATCTGACTTCAGACCAGTGACAAGTGGAGTACCACAGGGTTCAGTCCTGGGTCTTCTCCTGTTTGGTATCTACTTCTCAAAAGTACAGGCTAACACAGAAGGTCTTTGGCTAATGAAGTTCGCAGATGACTGCAAACTAGGAGCCATAATCGAAACTCCTAATGATGTGGACATCCTACAAAAAGGCCTCACTGAGACAGATGCCTGGTGTCAAAGCCATGGCCTCAAGCTCAATGCCAAAAAGTGCATTGTCATCCCCTTTGGTAAAAACTCTGTACCCATGAACTACAACATAGGCAGTAGTATACTTAACATCAAAAGTGTGATAAGAGACCTTGGGACACAGGTGGACAGTAGTCTCTCCTTTGATAATCACATCGCCACAGTAGTCAGGAAATCCTTCTACGTGGCACACCTCATCACAAAAGGTTTCTCATCCAGAAAAAAAGAGGTCATTGTTCCCCTCTACACATCACTCATTAGACCCATTATAGAGTACAACGCCCCTTTTGGTATCTACCTCACCAGACATCTACAACAACTGGAAAGGTCGCAGAAATACCTCACAGAGAGGATTACCGGCCTCAAACAGATGCCCTACGCAGACCATCTCAAAACCCCCCAGCTTTACTCCGTCGCATATCGCCTACTCAGAGGTGATCTCTGCCTAACATACAAAGCTATGTCAAACCCAGAGCTGATGGACATGCTCCACTTAAAGAAATCCCAATCCCTCCGAGCTACATGCTCTGGGGACCTAAACCTTGTCACCACAATAAACAGAACATGCCGGTGGGATAGATTCCTGTCCAAGAGATTACCATACTCTGGAATAAACTACCTATCTATATCAAACAAAGTTCCTCATTAGCACTCTTCGAGAAAAATCTTGATGATTGGATGGGAAATAGGAAATTCTCCCCGGGGATCACTTCTGTGGCTCTGCTCAACAGTGGCACAGGAAAATAATTTTCTTGGGTGGCAAAAGCCAGGGTACCTTTTTGGCTGGGCTTGTATAGGCCCTAGGGCCGATAGCCTAGTACCTACCTATGAACCTATGAACCTAGTGTGTGATCAGCTTTGTTAGCAATAAGCACCAGAGAAAAGTTGCACTGTTATCAAGGTTTTTTTTCCCCATTGCAACAGGGTTTTAAGCAGTAATTAAATAGAATTTTTCACCCAGGAGCTCGCAGTGGATTAATGCATATTTTACAATACAACAGTAGATCAGGTTTCTTAATAAAATGACATTACTGTACTTTGAAGTCCGATATACTACTTTGTCCATTCCACCTAATGAGACCAGGCAAAGGCAGTTCATGTGTCCAGGGTAACTTATAGCAGTAGGCAGTTAAAGTGATATCTCAGAATTAGGTAAGTGGGCTAGCATAGCTTAATTTTTCTTAAGTGTTTTAGGTTTCTATACAATGATAGGGATGGACACCCTTCCTAAGTCAGGGTATGATTAGTATTGTTTCAGTGTTTGATGTTAGCTAGAAGTGCCCTTCTCAGCACTTGCAATGTGCCCAGAACTGCCTTCTTGTGTAATTCATACAGGATTACATATATTGCTATCATATTTAAGTAAGGTTTTAAATTCTTTTTTTATTAGACCTGTTGCTCTTACTACTGTTAGAACTGTCTAGGTATCTTTTTCCACATTGCTCTCATTTCTGCTTACAAATCCTGGTATTTTATGACTTTGCATCTCTGTACATTATACACTGTAATCATTGGGTGTATAAATTTCAGTGATCAATGTTACTTTTATCTTTTTTTCATGGACTACTGTATCTGGTTTTCTTGCATCTATTTTTTGCACAGTTGGTAATGAGTAATCTGCTATGATATAAACATCAGCTGCAATAATCCATCTGAGTAGAGATCAGAATGCAGACAGTAGTTGCCAGGTCCTCTAATGGTAGAAGGTGTTTAATATGGATGATATTTCTCTAATGGAAATAGCGATGTGCAGATCAAGTCATGTCAACTCAAAACAGTATACCTTGTGATAACTCAGACCAGTCCTTCATACAACCATCTCCTGCTAGTAGCATGAATTGCAGTCTTACAATGGAACCCTGAGGGAATCCTGCAATGTAAAGAATACCTGTGAGAAGAATACAGCCCAGATGTCACCCTCCAAATACCAATCAAAAATGTAGGAAGCAAATCAACTCAGGAGAGTAGACAGTGTCTACAGGAGGATTATAAGTGCTCTGAAGATGCTATAATCTGCAGTTTCAGATGATGCACAGAGCTCAAGTAGGTTTAGAACAGCATAACATATTTCATCTTTGACCTCAAGAAGGGCGTAAAATACCTTTAGGGGCTTTCTTTGTCCTATGACATGTTTTGAAGGCTGACTGGTGAACTCTGTAGTGTTCATGAGATTTAAGATTACATTTCAGCTGTGTGCCTACAACATTCTCAGTCATGTAGCAAATAGTAGGTGTTAGAAAGAGAGGTACTTATCCACTTACAAAGAGCAAAGGTGATTTATTGATATTAGGGATAAAAAAAAACATTTTTAAAGTTGCTGGAAAAATCTCAAATCTCAGAGATGAACTCATGCTTTGTTAAATTATTGGCCCAAGAGCATTCTTTCAGGATTTGACTAGCCTAGTGGAACCAGAATTCAAGTCACAAGTTATAAGGTCACAATCAGATAATCAAATATATGACATCCCAATACTCTTTTGAATGAAACTCACACCAAATCCAAGATGAGAAAACCTTATGGTACCTTGAAGAGTTTCCTGAAAGCAGGCAATCTCATCTATAAAGAAACAGCAGCATCTTCACAATCCAAGGCAAGAAAAAAAAAAGCCTTCTGGATGAGCATCAGGCTGGGTCACACACGCAGCCAGTCATTCAGTCACCCAGAGGAACCCAGCCGAAGCAGAGTGATTAGCTTTAGTAGACATTTACATGATTTAGATGATATGTCAACAAATGTTCATCCAGTGTAAGGCTGTCTTCAAACAGCCAAGATTTTCTCTGGGGCCATTCCAGTATCTGTCCTTCCCAAATGAGTTTGAATGCTTCAGTCTTAAGTTTTTGTGGCATCACTAAACTGCACAGGAAGCTGTATTTCATAGATTCCATAGCTTTAAAGTTGTCCTTCTCTGTGACCTCAGCATTGTCTCATTGATGGTAAAAATCCACTATCTTCACACATATTGACTAGTCTTCTATACTAACACTATAAATTAGATTAGCGAACACAGTGCATCATTTTGTGACTCAACCGTCACATACCCAAATACTACTCAAAGGCATTTCTAAAATACACCAGTTTCAACACAAAACAACGTATTTTTTATTCTCAGATATCAAGTGCTCCTCATAATTAAATAAATATGAATAACATATGACTGCAAGTTCATAAAATTATTTATGGGCTCATACTAGGCTAATGACCACCAGGATCTTTACAAACCATGCAATCGAACCCAGCTGTGTCCTGGAGTTCCATGGACACCTATATGATGAGGCATGTTAGTAAGGAGGTAGCTAAAGGTTATGTGTGTGGAGGGTATGTTAGTTTAGAATTAATTTACTTACTGTCAACTTCTGTCCATCAGTGACATGAGGCCAGCCTGGGAGTGAATTAGCAATTTTCCATCCAATAATCAAGGTTTCTTTTGAACAGGGTCGGGGATGAACTCTGCTTCACATAGAAGTGGAGCTTATTCCGTAGTGCAAGGATTCTTTGAGACATATATTGGTCCCTCAAGAAAGTTCTATTTATGTTGTTGACAAAGTCCATGTCCTTGGATCTACTGTTTCTGCTGTCTTGTAAGTGTGGAAGAGAGCCATCAGAGGCTGGATCCAAGAATGCCTTATATGCTAGGCATAAACTGCCTCTCAGTAAACTGTAGGAGACTGAGTACAGAGGTAGGACCTTAAGACGATCTGTGTAGGTCAGGATATTCATACTCTGAATTCTTCTGGTGAGTAACTGTTGAGGGTTTACAACTGTTGCAAGTCCCTGGCTAGGTAAATGCCAAAGGGGGCACTATACTCAATGATGGGTCTGATAAAGATGGAGTAGAGTGGTACTAGTACTTCCTTGGACCCAGATACTATACCCTTGCTTATGAGCTGGGTGACATAGAATGATTTTGTTAATGTCTTGGCTACATATTGGTTGAATGCTAGATTACTGTCTACACATGTTCTCAAACCCTAACTATTGGGTCAACTATTAGGAGTATTTTATCAATGAACTAATTAGGTTGGGTGAACACTTTCCCAAAGGTCACTACAATGCATTTCTTTGCATTGAGTTTTAATCTGTGGCTTTCACACCAGTCATCTGTTTGTGTTAGACCTTCTTGTAGAGTGTTGGTGTCATGGGCAGAATCTATGATAGCTCCCGATTTACAGTCATCTACAAACTTGGTGAGCAAGAGGTCTTTGACATTAGCCTTGACTTCCAAGACATAGATGCCAAACAGAAGCAGGCCTAACACAGAGCCCTGGAGTTCTCCATTAGTGACCGGTCTCTTGGCAGAGGTAGCCTCACTGATCCTGACTTCTAGGGTCCTACCTGTGAGCCAGCTGGCAAACCAGCAAGCTATGTAGGGATTTATGCCTAGTTCTGAGAGTTTGTCAACAGTACCTGAGTGGGGTACTCTATCAAATGCTTTGGCCAGGTCAATTTAGGCAATATGCACCATTTTCCTCTCATCCATAGCTATGGTGACCCTCTTGAAGAAGTCTACCAGGTTAACTAGGCAAGACATTCCCTTAACAAAGCCAAACTGGGATGAGTCCATTGTATGTAGGTTACCAATGTCCTTGTTGATTATTTCCATGATAATTTGTTCCATGGTTTTGCATACTAAACTTGTCAGACTGATGGGTCTGTAGTTCCGAGGGTCAGTTAATGGCCCACCCTTATGAAGAGTGATGACTGTTGTGGCCTTCCATTCACCTGACATGTAACCTGTTTTGAGGCTGTAGTTGAAGAGTGCTTTAAGTGGTTCTGCTATGTCATGTTTTAGGCTATTTAGGAGGCAACCAGGGATATTGTTGGGGTCCATTGAAGCAGTGTTTTTGGCCTAAGTGAGCAACTCCAGGACCTGCTCCCTGTTGATAGTTGGGGGGATATGCAAGAAGGGAATTCACAGAGGGTAGTGGAGGGTGAAGTTAGAGCTAAAATGATCAGCCAGTAGATTTGCTATTTCACCCTGGTCAGTGAAGGTTATGCCTTTTACCATCAGTTCTGCATACTGTTGAGTATTACCTTTATGATTCCTGACATCACTGAAGAAGGTCTTGAAATTATCCTGAGCATGGGAGGATATCTTGATGTAATTGGTCTTGCTGGATTTTATTAGCTCCCTTAGTTTCTTATTTAGTTGAATCAGTATTTAGTTGAATTGGGATGCTCTTGTCTCTGTGAGTGTTGCTCTTACTGATTTTGCCTAGGATTCTACCACTGTAGTTTGCTTTGAGATGTGAATTTTGACAAACCATTGATTAATAGGATGTAGTTTGCTTTCTAACTGTTATTGGGTTTAGTTAGCTTTCCCAAACTGAATTTTATTTTGAGGGAGACAGCTTTGAGGTCGGACTTCACCAGTGTGGACATAACATGGAGGGGGAGTGAAATGCTGTCTCATGTTGGTGAGTATTAGGTCTAATACATCTGATCCTCTGGTTGGAGAGTGCACTATCTGGTCCAATGTGTTTGTGTTGATGAAGTCCAAGAAATGCTGTGCCTGTAAGTAAGAGAGCTAAATGTAGTTTAGTTTTCCAGTATGTTTTCCAGTCTATAGAGGGGTAGTTAATGTCTCCCATGAATAGGGTATTTGGTTGGATGGTGAGCACCTCTAGTAGGCCTAGGTAAGAGTTGTGAGCTTCATGGGTCATAGACGGAAACTTGTAGCTGTCCAGTACATGGCAGGGAACCTTGTCTATGGAGAAATGGAAATGGACATGGATGAACTCCAGGGCATCATCCTGTTTAACCAACCTGGAGCTGTATTTGCTGCTACTACAGATTCAGACACCTCCACCTTTAGCCACTATCTATGCTGCTGTTGGTCTAAATGTGTGAAAGGCACTGTAGTCTTCCACTGATGGAGTACTTTTTATGGCTTTGAACCAAGTCTAACAACACAGATGTCTATATTCTCCAGAGTGAGGAGAGCTTGTTAGGTGTGGAGTTTCTTATTTAGGCTCCTAGAATTGAGCAATAACACTTTAAGGTTGCTGTGAGTTTTTTTTTTTTTTTTACTATGTTGTTAGCTTTGTCATTTTGTGTTAAATAAAAACAATGATAACAACACAGGAGGCTCAGATGCAAAAGTTTACTAGTGTACACCAGGAGGCAAAAAACCATACAAGTACAGAGTTTTGTCTGACATGATGCAGGAATTACAGAATATTTTATAGTATTTTCATTCAGGTTTTGCCCACCTTACTGACGTTGTTAGTCACAGGGCATCTACTTCACTTTTACTAACAGTATTCTATTCATAAGGATTGCTGATGTTATATTTTTTAAAAAAGCTTTCCCTTGGGAATAATACAGCCTTGCAAAGCACCTGGTCAGTTATAATGTCTTTCTGTAAATGTTACTCCTTCAAGGTTTCAGGCCTGCTCGAATACAATAGTTGGTTCAGTCTTGTAATACACTTCTTTGTTCTTCTTGCAACATTTTCTCAACAGCTGTGTCTTATCTTGGTAACATTCACAAGGCCAATTGTCCCAGAGGAAGGAAAAGAAGATTTTCAATGCTTTATACATTTAATTTCCTGACCCAGCAGATAATCATTAGTGAAAAACATAAGCTTGCTGAGCTGGCTACTGCCAGGGTCAGAGTTCAAATACACTGCAGTTCCAAAGCTTCAAGCAATTACATGTAAAATCATTCTTATTGCCATATTATTAATAGAATAAAATGCATTATATACTATTTGCTTTTAAACTAGCACTTTATATATGTTCAAATACATATTTTTCTAACATTTTCCTCCCTTTTAATACTTTTATTCTCTTCTGAAATATAAACAATATCATTTCGTCCCCTGGCCCTCTCCTTTAAGGACTTTCAACCAGGTAAGTCATTTAGTTTACACTTCGGAAAGAATTTCATCTGAAATTAATTTTTCTAACTCAATGTCTTGGTACAAAGTTTCAGTTACAGATATATTGATAAAATCTTTGATCAATCTTTTCATGCAGTGAATCCCACAACAGACACATGCTCCTAATAGGAGCAGACCAACACAAATAGCAATCAAGATGTTCATTGGGATAGAACCCCACCCAACAAACAGACTCTGGAAAAAGTTCGTCAGTGGGTTTGGGCCTGGTTCAGTCATGGCCGATACCTGCTGTATTACCTCTAGGTGGTCATTAATTTCATGTCGATTGTCTGGTATAAACGCACAGCATTCTTCTTTGATAAGCACGCACGTACCACCTCTCGCCGCTAGGGTGAAGTCAAGAGCCATTCGATTTTGTAGCACTACAGTTCTCATTGCATTCAGTTCATCAGTCACTAGTTCGAGAGCAGAAAAAGTTGCATTACTTCGAGAAGTTTCGACAGCTTTCTCAACTCCCAGATCAATTTGACTGCTCCATATGCTGGAAGTATTCCAGCCCAGGATATTACACTGTCACTCAAGTCCATATGAGTCAATTTTTCTTTGTTTTTTACGGAATGGTGGTCTTTCCAACCAGCTTCGATTTGTCCCACTGGATTTACAGGTTTTCCGATTGGACCTTCAGGTTTCCGGGCTACATCTCTCACATTTCGTATCTTACCTAGAGGTAATTCTGCAGTATGTCTTATGGCCAAAACCAGATAACCCAAAAAACAACTGCCGGACCAATTCTCAGGTAGCCATTTGTATGCCTTTTTCCCACAAACAAAATAACAGTTTTCTACTTTAGTACTGATGCGGGTTAATTCTGAATGAAACATTTTCTTGTCTATAATAGACAGTTGTTTATGCAAAACAGGATTTCTCTGCACATCACTTAATGTTGTTTTCATTAAACTCAAATATGAATCATAATTCGTATTACAAACAGTGCCTCTATCTTTAACTTTAATGTAGCATTTATAAGATATGGTTATATTACAGTTACTCCAACCCACTTGAAGTGTATCATTCTTATAAAAACATACAATTCCTTTCTGTGTAATAGGCAAATACACTGCAATTTTGTCTTGTGATCTTACAGATCCTGTATCAAAAAGTAAATTCTCCCAAGTCTCATTTATCCCCAAGGGGACAGCGGACATTAACAGTCCTCCATATGCTGTTGGTATAGCAGTACAAACCCAGCAATTTGAAATGTTCATAGTCTCTACATATACACGCTTCATAGCTAGGTATGTGTTAAAGTTTGGATGCCAGTCTATAGACAGTTCATCACGCCTCTCCACTTTCACTTGTGTGGTTACATGTAGGAAAAACCACAACAAAAGGAAGGTCATCACAATCATAGTCAATAAATGCATAGTCAACAAGATGATTAAGCAACATCTTTGGGGTTGATCCGTATTTTTACTCGTTTTGCTCTTGGCCATCCTGCCTTTGTTGTGTATCAGTCCCAAAATGTTTATCAAGTTGAAAATTCTTTACCGGTTTACAGTGCATCAGATGGACCCAGGACGACCTCTCAGCAACTTTGACTGCAGTAGGCGTTGCCAACAGTACCTGGTACGGTCCTTCCCACTTTGGACTCGTCCAATTCTTTCTCTTCGTAACCTTCAACCACACCCAGGTCCCTGGAGTCAGCACTGCTTCTAACGGTCTGGTCTGTCTTTTATCTGAAAAAGAGTTCAACTGCAAAACAGTTTTATTTGTTAACAGTTTTCTCATATAGCTAGCTAATGAGCTGTCAGCCTCTAGTTCTGCAGGCATGAGAGCTTTCCACTGTGGCACATTATATAGGTTCATAGGTTCGTACTAGGCTATCTGCCCTAGGGCATTTATAAGCCTAGCCAGAGTGTGTGTGGCTTTCACCACCCCTGAGAATACTATGCCCTTTTAGGGTTTAGTTTACTGTGCCTCTGTCTAGTAGTGACACAGAGATGACCCCCGGGGTAAACCTACGATTTCCCATCCACTTGTCAAGATTTCTCTTGAATAGAGTTAGTGAGGGGCTCTGCCTAACATGGATTGGGATTCTGTTCCAGAGTGCCCTTCCAAATATCATTTCAAAGGGAGTCAAACCCTTTACATTTGGAACTGTTCTCATGTTCAGCAGTGCCAAAGGCAGGCAGCAAATCCAGTTTTTCTGTGTCTCACTCACTAGCTTCCTCAATTTGTTTTTTAGAATTCCATTGTACCTTTCCACCAGTCCTGCAGACTGTGGGTGGTAAGCACAATGATTCTTTAAGGAGATTCCAAAGAATCTCCCAAGCTGGTGAATCGTCTGATTAACAAAATGTGTCCCATTGTCACTATAAATCCTTTCTGGTATGCCAAATCTAGGAATTATTTCTTTTACTAGGGCTTTTGCCACGGTTGCTGCATCAAGATTTTTAGTTGGAAATGCTTCTACCCATTTGGAAAACATATCTATAATTACTAAACAGTATTTTTTCCCTTCACATTTATTCAATTCTATGAAATCCATACAAATAGTGTGGAACGGATATGGTGGTGTAGGAAAACTCCCTTGCTTGCGTTTGAATGCCCCTTGTGCATGATGTTTGTTACAAATATGACATGCTGCACAAAATTTTTTTGTATAATTTATGAATCCGTATGTTTGGAATATTCGATTTACTAACTGTACCATCCCCCCTGTTGAGACATGGCACTGCCCATGGCTCAACAAAGCTGCATATCTAAATAAATTAGACGGTAATATTGGTTTCATTTCTTTGGAGACATACAGTCCATTTTCGAGGATTGCACCTCGTTTCTCCCATTTTTGTTTCTCTGCTTTCATAGTTAGCGTCTGCATTGTTTTTAACATTTCTAGATCTAAAATCTCAGAGGGTTGTAATTCCTCGGTTAAAAGTAAAAGTTTCTGAGTCTGAGGCTGCTTGCTTTGCAGCTGCATCAGCTTTTGCATTTCCTTTTGAAATTCTATCCTGTTGTTTTGTATGAGCTAAACATTTACAAATAGCTACTTTAGTAGGTAACTGAATGGAATCTAATAAGTTCAAAATAAGTTGTGCATGATTAATCGGTTTGCCATTAGATGTTATCATTCCCCTATTTTTCCATTGTTGCGCAAAAACATGCACTGTAGAGAAAGCATACTGACTGTCAGTATATATGTTTACACATTTATCTTTCGCTAGAGTGCAAGCCCGTGTTAAGGCTATCAGTTCTGCTGCTTGAGCAGATAGGTTATGCTGTAAAGGCTGGGCTTCTAAGATCTCTGTATCTGTGACTACTGCATATCCTACTAGATTTTTCCCTGTAGGACCCTTTCTGCATGAGCCATCCACGTAAAATGTCACCTCGGCATCATCCAAGGGCATATCAGTGAGGTCTTGTCTGGGCAAAGTTATTTGCTCAATTTCCTGCAGGCAGCTGTGCGGTGTGCCATCCACAGGAGTCGGAAGTAACGTTGACAGGTTTAATGTTGTACAATGTTCAATTGCCATATGAGGTTGGCTCAGCAGTATGGTCATACATGAAAGATGTCTAGCAGGAGATAAATATGCTATTTTTTCTTGCAGTAAAATTATCGTGACTGCATGAGGCACTCTCAATGTGAGAGGGTGGAATAACACCACTGAGGCCGAAGCCTGTAGTGCCATTGCAGCTGCGACCACTGCTTGCACACAGTGAGGCAACGATTGTGCCACTGGGTCTAACTGTGATGAATAGTAAGCTATGGGGCGTTGCTTATCCCCATGCTGTTGCGTCAGAACTGACGTCATATATCCCTGTTTACAATCTATGGTCTGAAAGAATCTTTTGTGGTAATTCGGAAGTCCTAAATCTAATGAAGAAGCTATCAATTGTTTTAGTCTGCAGAAAGCTGTTACTGCTTCGGGTGTCCATTGTAATATATCTTGTGCTGCCATTGGTGTTTTATATATTAAATCAGCCAGTGGAGCAGATTCTAAAGCATAGTTTGATATCCAACTTCGACAAAAATTAGTTGTTCCCAAGAAGGACATAATTTCCTTCTTGGTTGCTGGTTTAGGTGCCTGTAAAATTGCTGTTTTCCTGTCTTCGTCTAATATTCTACCTTCATTGGATATTACATATCCTAGGTATCTGACCTGTTTTTTCCAAAGTTGTAACTTACTTTTGTTTACTTTATGTCCCTGTGCTGCTAAAAATTTCAATAATGCTATCATATCCTCCCTGCATTGATGCTGGGTGGGGGCTGCTAGCAAAATGTCATCTACATAAAGTAGAACCTGACTACCTCCTGGTGGGGTAAACCCTGCCAGGTTGCTTGCCATTTCTTGTGCAAATATCGTTGGACTTTCACAATATCCCTGTGGTAGCCGAGTATAGGTATATCTTTTACCCTGAAATGTAAATGCAAACCAATACTGGCTATCAGGATGTATAGGTATTGAAAAGAAAGCATTGCTTATGTCTACTACAGTAAAATATTTTTGTTGCGCCTTTAAATCGTTCAACAAGGTGTGTGGGTCTGGCACCGTAGGTGCTCTAGGTATTATTGCATTGTTTACAGCTTGTAAATCCTGTACCATCCGCCATTCCCTATTTGCTTTTTTAACAGGAAATAGAGGGGTATTACATGGTGAATCAAGAGATTCTACCAGTACTCCTTCCTTGAGTAATGCTTTCCTCAAGGGATATTGTCTTTTCTGTGGTCTAAATGCTGATTTTGGTGTAATAGTAACTGGTCCTGCTGTTTGAATAAGTCCTACATCTGATTTGCCTGTTGACCAAAGAATCTTTGGTATGTCACACAAGGCTTTTTCTTCTTCTTCTAATAAGAACGCTAATCAGCTGTCTTCACTAGTTTGTAAGTGTACAGCTGGATGTGTCTGTGTTAGCCAATTCAATTTCTGTTTTTGTATTCCCTGTTCTGATAATTCTAAATCCGTTTGTTTTTCCCATCTTGTTACTTTTTTTCCTAAGTCTGCCCATTTCATATTCTTGTTTTTCATCAAGCTGACATGTGGTAGTCAATTAGATTTGTACAGTGTCATGAATTCCTGAGGTAATGAACAGCTTACCACACTGTTTCCCTCGGTATCCCAATACAAGGTTCATAATACTAATCTGTTAGCAGGATTTTTGAATAATTCTTGCTCATATTCTTTATCAGGTCCTGGCATGCTACAGTAGTATAGAGTACAGTGTAACAAATGCTGTTGGTCAGTGTCAAGGGAGGGGGCCTTACTGATGGCCACATTCATCAGTTCCTCGGTTACTGCCCCTGGACCAGTCGTAACTAGGTCCTGGCTGTACCAGTAAAAAGTCTCACCCTCCGGTCACACCACAAAAGTATCCATTTGTCTTTGTGCCTCCATACCCTGCATAGTGGGAACTACCGCTATGCCAAATATCTGCATAAGATCTCTTCCCAGTAAGTTTACTGGACATTTTGCAGAAACTACAATTTTACTTTTCTGAGTCATACCTGAAACAGGGTCAGTTATTGCTATATCATGGGAGAGTGGCTCCCTATATAGCTGTCCGTTTGCTGCTTTCACTAATATATAATCAGGTGATTCGGAATATTCTGGTAACTTGGAGGGGTGTATCAAAGTCCGTGATGCTCCTGAGTCATACAGGAATTTTACTTCCCTCCCCTCCACCAGAAGTGTAACTTCCGGTTTTGTGTCTGCCAGATAGAGCTCCAAGCTCAGTAATGCCAAATCTAAAATTTCACTTTCTTCATCCTCTACATCTTGCACTTCCTCTGTTCCTTCTACTACATTTACATTTGTCCTTTGTTTGTTAGCCTTTCCTGATGATTTCTGACTTTCATCACTATCATATAGTCAGTCCTCATCACCTTTACTTTCTGTAGTCACCTTTTTATTTAGCCTGCAATCCCTTGCTAAATGTCCTTTCTTTCCGCACTTAAAGCACTCACCTTTCCTTTTTCTCTCTTCAAAATCTTCTGACCGTTTGTCAGATTGTCTATTTCCCTGGGCATTTTTCTTACCCTTTTTACCGGACTGTACTACAAAAAACCTCAGTTCCGTCTTCAGCAGTGAAGACTTGTGTCTTCTTTTTCTTTTTACTATTAAAGTGTCTTTCAGCATGTCTAGCATATTCAAGTAAGGCTTGTAGCCTACTTGTTCGATGATCTATCATATGCTTTGTAATAAAGCTACTGATAGGTGCAATGCAACCTTTCAAAAATGCATTTTTCAATTGCTGTTCATACGAAGTATCATGTGTCTGATTTTCAGGAATAGCCATACCACTATGGTTATTGAAACATTCCAATAATCTACCATAGTACCCATCTACAGTTTCATTCTCTTGTTGTATGCATTGGTTAATGCAAGTCCAATCTGCTCTAGGTTTCCATTTTTCAGAAATTCGGTCTGTAAGACCTTTTACTCTGTTGTCTAGTTCTGCATCACTATGTGGGAGTGGTTTAAACTCTGCATTACGAGGATTCCAGGTGCCACAAATCATGTGCCAGTCTGGACCCACAATTTGTCTAACTACCTTTTCTACTTCTTCCCCATTCAGGTGGTAACTTAGTCTCATAGCTTGTAAATCTTGTAAAAACTTTGTGTAATTAACTTTTGGATGAGGGATTCCCTCTGTAGCTTTCCGAATATCTTCCGGTGTCCATGGTCTGTATACTAGAAGAGTTGGGTCCTGCCCTTCCTGTCCTGCCTGAGGATTTGGTACCTCGATTAGTGGACAGATCTCTTCCTCATTTTCCTCTAGTGTGTTTCTCCCTATTTGATACAAGTCTGTGTCCCCAAGTGTTTTACGTGTCTGGGACCTAGTTTCAATAGGCTCTCTAACAAATGGTTTTAGTGTTCTTGTGACATCAGGATAACGTGGAGGTGGACCAGCTTGTCCTCCTGCTTCATATCCTGAAAAAGGCATCAGAGGGGGCGGGGGAGGAGGAGCCATCGCTATTACTGTATTATTATCCTCTTTATCTAAAAATAACGTCTTAGCATTTTTAGTTTTTTGTTCCCTTCGGTTTACTTCCTCAATCCACCTGTGTGCCTGAGGAATGCCTAATCGTTGTTGTTTTTTTGCCTGACCTTCTGCATCACATTTAAGTTGTTTTAAAAGTTTAACTAATTAAATTTTATCTAATTTACCATCAAATCCGTATTTATTAACCCATTTTGTATAATACCTAACATTATCAGCCCGTTGTAATTGCATATATTTTGCGTCTTCGGTTAGGACCGGATCTCGCGATGTTTTAGTGCACTGATTTCCCATACTAAAAGAAAATGTTACGTAACCCTTTTCACCACGTGGTATTTCAGTTCCTTACACAGTTTATCTAGAATGACTGCCTACCTTATTCTTTTTCCCTGATCCCTGACAAAATATACAGTAATTTCCTTTTGTCCCTGATCTGTATAACAAATCTTCTGACAATAGTATTTACTGCAACCTAGTCCCTGATCTAAAACAGAAAAAAGGCAAATATCTTCCTACCTGAGCCTCCTGAGTCGACCAGTTCGAGACCGCTCTTCGGCTGCAGATCAGAAAGTGGCCAGCCTCTCAAAACGACAATTCAGTCAGAGGTCTTTGTATTTCAAGAAGAACTCTTTCGGTAGCTTCTCCTGCGCAGTGTTCGACCACCGGTACACTCTGATCTGTAGCTGTCTGAGGATTTCAGATTCAAGAAGGACCAAACTGTTAAATAAAAACAATGATAACAACACAGGAGGCTCAGATGCAAAAGTTTACTAGTGTACACCAGGAGGCAAAAAACCATACAAGTACAGAGTTTTGTCTGACATGATGCAGGAAGTACAGAATATTTTATAGTATTTTCATTCAGGTTTTGCCCACCTTACTGACGTGGTTAGTCACAGGGCATCTACATCACTTTTACTAACAGTATTCTATTCATAAGGATTGCTGATGTTATATTTTTTAAAAAGCTTTCCCTTGGGAATAATACAGCCTTGCAAAGCACCTGGTCAGTTATAATGTCTTTCTGTAAATGTTACTCCTTCAAGGTTTCAGGCCTGCTCGAATACAATAGTTGGTTCAGTCTTGTAATACACTTCTTTGTTCTTCTTGCAACATTTTCTCAACACCTGTGTCTTATCTTGGTAACATTCACAAGGCCAATTGTCCCAGAGGAAGGAAAAGAAGATTTTCAATGCTTTATACATTTAATTTCCTAACCCAGCAGATAATCATTAGTGAAAAACATAAGCTTGCTGAGCTGGCTACTGTCAGGGTCAGAGTTCAAATACACTGCAGTTCCAAAGCTTCAAGCAATTACATGTAAAATCATTCTTATTGCCATATTATTAATAGAATAAGATGCATTATATACTATTTGCTTTTAAACTAGCACTTTATATATGTTCAAATACATATTTTTCTAACATTTTGACATTGCCTGAAATGGCTGTAATGGGATGGATAGAGTTTTAGCCAATATCAGAAAGCTCAGGGGAGGACAGGTGCAGACTATCCTTGGCAAAACAACGTGATCTGTAAACCATGTCCTCCCATGCTGACAGATACTGGACTCCCCCTGGAGTGACACTAAGCCAATTATTAAAATCAATCATTTGTTTTCATATTGTAACATCATCCTTAGTGAAGGTAGAATGCTGCTCATTGCAAGACATGTACCTCTCTGTGACACATATTCAGAGTTCTATAATATATAGTGTATCTTTTCCTATTGTCCAGTGCTGAACTCCTCAGGTCATTTACCCACATGAACTATGACAGAATCTCATCGGTACCTGTGGTGCAGTGACCTGACTGCATGCATGATACTGCGGGATCCTAGCTCTAGATAGACAACTAGCCATTATCTTTTCCTTGTCCATTCTGATGAGAGGAGTATCTGTGTCATCCAATAGAATCCCTCTATGACAAGAGCATGTAAAGTGCTTGCTTGCCTTATTGGCTTTGTTCTTGTGGGATCATTGGGTGTACACTTACGTGTAGTGGTAGGTGTTACTTTTGGTGTGTGCTTTAGTGACTGCTAAGAGTAGGTGTTGCAGTTTGAAGGTTTAAGACGTCTTTGAAGCTTGGAGAGGATTAAGTGCCTCAGCATAAGAAGCTCTATGTGTGTGGTGAGCGGTATGTTTGAACGATGTAGTGTGTGTGTGTGTTTGACAACTTTTTTTGAATGTGAGATTTTTGCCTCCAAGGAAGTTATATATGTCCATCTCTTGCATATTGTGTTAGTTTCTTTAAGGCTGTCTGATTACATGCAACAACTTCTACATTGTCTCAGGATGCCAATATCTACCAAGCCAGCCACAGAGACATTTGGAAATTGCAAATTCATGCTGTCAGAACCTGTATTAGGGCAGCTATTATGGTTTAGGGTCTTAAGTTTACAGGGGTTACCTCAGTGGTCATCATCATCATCATCATCATCAGCCCCCTTTTTCCCATTTTTCTACATGGGGTCGGGGTATTGTGTTAACTGTCGCCAACTCTCTCAATTCAGTGCCACACTCCTGCCTTCTTCCACACTCATGCCTGACTGTCGCAGATCTTCTTTCACACAATCCATCCACTTCTTTGATGGACATCCTCACTTCCTCTTACATTCTTCCTGTCTGTCCCATATCTTCCTCACCAGATTGTCTTCTGCTTTTTTACATATGTGCCCAAACCACCGTAATCTGTTCTCTTTGATCTTTTCTGCAACTGGAGCTACGTTAGCTTCTGCTCTTATGTCCTCATTTCTTCAACTGTCCCATACTGTGCATCCTACCACCTTTTTCAGGCACTTCATTTCCATCACCTCTAGCTTCTTCGACTGTTCTGACTTTACTGCCCAAGTTTCTGTACCATACAGTAGTACTGGTTGCACCACTGTCTTGTACATCTTACTTTTCAGCTTCTTTGGCATTCTTCTGTCATAGACTACACCCGATACTCTATGCCAGTTGGCTGCAGCCCCTCTGATTCTAGCTTTGACCTCCTCATTCAGACTACCCTTCTCCTCAACTACTCCTCCCAGATACTTGAAGCTGTTTACCTGTTCCACTATCCTCCCTTCTATCTCTATTCTCAGATTATTCTGGTTTCCCCAATTTGTTGCCATTACTGCTGTCTTATCTGTGCTTAGTTTCATCCCATGTGCCTTCAGATTTGCATTCCATTCTCCTATCCTTTGCTGAAGTTCTAGCTCAGAGTCTGCCTGTACTGCTACATCATCTGCATACAGCAGCTTTGTTGATCCGTCCCCTCCAACCTGTTTGCTAATGTAGTCCATCGCCAGTATGAACAGCAGTGGGCTCAGAGCTTAACCCTGATGTACACCCACACCCACTGGGAACCCCTCTGTGAGGCCGAACACTGTTTGTACTTGAGTCATTGGGTCCTTGTACATAGCCTGCACTAATTCTACCAATGTTTCCGGGACTTCAAACCACCACAGTACTGCCCAGATCAGCTTTCTTGGGACCTTGTTATATACTTTCTCAAGTCTAGGAATGCCCAGTTGGACTCTTTCCTCATCTCTAGCTTCTTCTCAAGTATCTGTCTCAATGCAAACATCAGGTCAGTTGTGCTGCATTCTGATCTGAATCCAAACTGCTCATCTCCCATCTTGCATTCTACTACTCTGTGTATCCGTTTATCAATCACCGTCTCCAGAACTTTCATCCAATGTGATAGGAGTTTGATGCCTCTGTACTGCAACAGTTGTGGATGTCACCTTTATTCTTGTACACTGGCATGAGTATGCTTATTCTCCCGTCATCTGGGATATGCTTTTCTCTCTACACTGCTATTAGTACCCTCAGGAGCCATTTCTCCCCTATCTCACCCAGCATCTTCATATCTGCTGTGGCCTCATCTGAGCCTGCTGCTTTCCCTGACTTCATCTTCCTTAGTGCTGTTCTTACTTCTTTTAGGGTGGGATCCTCTTCTTCTCTCATCATAGGCTGTTTCTGGAGCAGTACAGCTTCTGTGTGGTTTTCTTCATTCAGAAGCTGCTGGAAATACACCTTCCATCTGCCTTTGATGTCCTGTGGACTGGTAAGCAGGTTATTGCTGGCATCCCTTATGAAGGGTGTCTAACTATCTTCTTTATCTTTCTGTCTTTGCCTTCCAACCTGATATAGTTTAATTGTTCCCTTTACTGAGTCACTTTCCAGAAGATGGTGCAGTGCCTCTGATGCCCTGTTCTTTGCTATTGCAACTTCTTTTCTTAGCTTCTTTGTTAGCCAACCAGTAGTCCTTCCTAGCCTGGTCAGTCTTTTCTGTCTCCCATTTCTTCCTGCACTCCTTTTTTCTTTTGATGACTTCCTGAACTTCTGCATTCCACCACCAGCTTTCCTTATGTACCTTATTTCCATACCTGGCTCACCACATATCTTTTCTGTAGTCCTAACACAGGCTGTTTTTAGGTGCTGCCATTCTTCTTCAACTCCACCTATTTCCTCCTCTTCTTGGGGTGATAGTGCCCTGAGTAATTATTTGAACTGTTGTACTTTCTCTGCAGTCACCTTCCAGGTCTTCAGCCTGGTCTCTGTTGACCTTAGAGCTTTCTCTGACTACTGCTTGCAGCTGATTGTGGCAACTAGTGGTTTATGCTGTGGGCTGTTTCACTGGGGATGACTTTGCAATCATGGATTCTACCCCAGTGCCTGTTCCTTACTAGGAGGAAGTCTACCTGAGTTGCATGTTGACTACTATTGTATGTGAACTTGTGACTGTCTCTCTTTCTGAACCATGTGTTGACTACTATCAAGCCATTTGCCAGACAGAAGTCTAGAATGGCTTCTCCTTCTTTATTCCTGTTGCCCCACCCATGTGGACCCAAGCAGTCCTCCTATCCTGTTCTGTCTGTCCCAATATGTGCATTCAAGTCACCCATTATCAACACCAATTCATGTTGTCCTGCTTTATCTAGTAGGTCCTGCAACTGCTGTCTGAATGCACACTTTTCCTCACTATTACACCCTGCTGTGGGGCATAGGCTGAGATTGTGAATACTGCCCTATCATTACACTGGAGTCTGACTGTCATGAGTTTGTCATTAATTCTGATGATATCTCTTACTGCCTTCTGAAGCTTCTCTCTCACCACAATTCCTACACCATTTCTAGCCTGCCCTCCACCTGAGTAGTAGACTCTGGATCCCAAGCCAAGTGGCTTTGCTGCACTGCCCTTCCATCTCATCTCAGCCTCCTCTGTATCATCATGTCATCCGCTTCCAAGATGTGTCCTGTCAGTGAACCTACATTAAGCGTAGCAATTCTCAGTTCATGTTTGGCAGGTTGGTTGGTTATACGTCCAGCTTTCACTCAACTGAGCTATCCCACGTAACCCAGGCTGGACAATTTGACACCGGCCAGCCAGTAGCTTACTGACCCAGGGCTGCTGGACTTTATGGCAGGCACACACTGGCCAATAGGGGCACATATACCCCTCCCACCATTAGCATGGGTCCCTGGCATGGGTCAGAGTAGGCCTGGTCCTCAACCCACTTATCACTGGTAACTATCCATGCCCATTTTTGGCAACATTAGTCACATGACCAAATCACCTAGAGCCATATTTTACACCGTCGAGTGGCTAGCCCTGCAATGACACGCAGTCTGTGATCCGTGTTCTCCTATCATGAGGATACTGTGCACCACAGTAGATGCTCAAAGTGGTTGGTCTGTACAACTCTTCCCCCTATAAGGCACCATGTAGAGTCTGTGCTGCTGCCCACAGCTCCACCACCTCAGTGGTGTGTAGGGTAAAGGCCAGATAGTGCTATGATCTTAGTGCTGCATGACACTATCTAGCTGCCATAAGCTTAGCTCCATGCAAAGCTTTTTTTGTGTTATGGGTTAAACTCTAAGTACTAGTAATATAGGCTTGCTACTATACAGGGTACTGCTAACCACCACTGTGCAGGGAACAGGTCTGTGAAAATGCACCTGATTTATAGTAGACAGAAAAAGCTGAAGACTAACTCTCATGTCCTTTGGCCAAAATTACTGCACTTTAAGCTCCTTGGAGTGCCTCTCAACTCAGACAGACCAGGTAAACACTTTCTGCCACAAGATGGATTATCCTGGAACCTCCTGATGTAAATTTACAGCAAAAGTAGCTCTCAAATGCAGATTTACACCAAGTTAAGTCCCTAAAAAGCCCTCTGTCTTATGAAACAATCTCACTTTAAGCCTCTATAACTGTTTCCCAACTTAGACTGACCAGTCTTCTTAATGTAAAAACACACTTTGGTTAGCCAAAAGTGAAAAGGTACCCACTATCTACAGCAACTAATTGTCAATTTAAGCTCCCTTGTGTGTTTCCCAACTTGGAGAGACCAGGTTACCTTTCTACTCCCATTAGAATTGCAGTCCCAGCCTTCTTAATGTAAAAACGCACTTTAGATAGACAAAAGTGAAAAGGTATTGGAAATAAATCAAATAACTAGCTGCAACAAGTAATTCTCCCTTTGGGCCTCCCTGTGCATTTTACAACTCGGACTGAACAGACTATTTTACTACTGCCACTAGAATAGCAGTCTCAGTCTTCTTAATGTAAAAACACACTTTGGTTGGCAAAAAATGAAAAGGTATCCACTAACTACAAGTAATTATCATTTTAAGCTCCATTGTGTGTTTCCAGCTCGCATAAACCAGGCTACCTTTCTACTCCCACTAGAATTGCATCCCCAGTCCTATTAATGCAAAAACACATTTTAGTTAGCGAAAAGTGAAAAGATATTGGAAACAAATCAAATAACTAGCTACAACAAGTAATTCTCACTTCAAGCCTCTCTGTGCACTTTCCAACTCAGACAGGTCAGGCTACCTTTCTACTCCGTCTAGAATTGCAGTCCCAGTCTTCTTAATGTAAAAACATACTTTAGTTAGCTACAACTGAAAAGGTACCAGAAACAAGTCTAACAAATAACTACAAGTAATCGCAAGGCAATTCAAAGGCAGAAAAGCCAGCAATGGGAAATACACACACAATTTAAGGCAATTTCATAGTACACTAACAGTCTAAGGGGAGAGCTTTCCCAGTTTCTTCTGTCAATAACCAGTAAGATGAGCAGATGGGATAAGACTAGGAGGAGCTTCTAGGGCTAACTAGTGGCAGGCAGCTCAAAAGCCTCCAAGTATAAAACCAAAACAGCTATAGAGAGTACGGGAGGGAACCAAACTCAGAAAAACACCTAGGCCCAGCAAAGAAACCAAAAAGCAAAGCAGACTATAAAAATGCCTTAAATTAATAGCTTTAACTTCAGATAAAGAGCAAAAAACACAAAAATCTGATTTAAATGGTAAGATATGTGTAATTATAAATGTATTTCTCTGAATGCAAAAATGTAGTCTAAATGCTTTTGTTATCAGCTTCCAGCAGTCTCAGCAAAGAAAGACGTATGCTTGATTTGTATCTTTGTTTTACTACTTGTAAATACATAAATGATATTAATAACATATTGATAACATATTGATATATGATTTACCAGTTTATAAAACTACTCCTGAAACATGGATTGCTTGGACAACATTCTCTTTTAAAAAACAAGTATTTTATTTTATATATATATATATATATATATATATATATATATATATATATATATATATATATATATATATATATATATATAATCCATAAAGCTCTGCTAGGCACAATTCAGTTTTTCCATCCACGTTTTGACATTGTAAACTTCTTCTTGAACTAAATATCATAGCACATCCTTGCATCTGTAAATATATTTTGTTAATTTCTTATGTGATCCTTTTCACCCAGGCTTGCCTGCAAATGGTCCATTGAGATAAGTGCACTATACCGGTAAACACATATAAATAAAATAAATATATTTTACCTACAACAGAACAATTTTAAACAAACAGGACATGGAAGATTACAAATAGGTGTCTGATTATAATGATCTTGTTTTGTATTCTTGACATGCATGTCAAGAAATTCACCTCCACAGTGAAGCTCAAAACTGGTGAATTCTGACATCCGTGTCAGAAATAAAACACAATAGCTAGGTTATGACTGGAGATACCAAACTGTAAGTTTTTATAGTACATAGAGAATTATCTCCTTCCATCATCTTCAACTCTCCCCCTTACCCATTTTCTACATGGGAGCGTGATGTCATGTCAACTGCCGCCATCTCTCTCAATTCAGTGCCACTCTCCTACCATATACTCATGCCTGACTATTGAAGGCCTTCTCTCACACAATCCATTCACCTTTTTGCTGGATGCCCTTACTTCCAATTGACTTCTTCCTGTCTGTCTCAAATCTTCACTAGATTGTCCTCTGCCTTTCTGCACATGTGCCCAAACCACTGTAATCTGTTCTCTTTGACCTTCTCGGTAATTAGAGCTACTTTGGCTTCTGATTTCCTCATTTCTTCCTGCTCCCATGTACTGCAAAAGTTATAGAAAATGTTGGAGGGCTAACTGTTTCACTGTTGAAACACTTAGCACTGTCACACAGAGAGTGGTCACTATAGAAAAGCAGCAGGAAACATAAGCAGCTTTAACAGCCATTAAACACTTCAATCGTTTTTTTTTTTTTTTTAAAGATAAAAGAAGTGTTTAACAGTTTCCAACCTCTGTTTTGCAGTGATCTCTGTTTGCTCTTTATGCTTTAGCATGACAGCTTAACAGCAGTGAGTGGTGCCTAATACAGTCTTGTTAAGCCCCTTTTGTCATGAGAAAGGTGCTTAACAAGTCTATATTTTCCTCAGTTTTTGAGCACAATTGCAGATTTCTTTGCCCTGCAATAGAAAATCCAACAGAACATAAACATTTCTAATAATGACATTACACCGAGCACCTTGTGTTAGGACTAAGAAAAGATAATCTCTTACATGTGAAACTACATCCCAATAGACAATGTAACCTCCACAGTATATTAGATAAAAAAATAGCTACTTAAATAGTTAAAAGAATTTTAAGTGCAAAACTTGAAGTAGTATTCCAAAATGGATTCACATAGCAAAACAAGTACACAAACAAACAAAAAATCCAGTAGTATAATAAAATAAAACAAAAGTCTGTTTTGCTCAACTAGACTCATCAAAGGGAATCTCATTTAGTGAAAGAAACATAACTTCATTCACTATTAGATTTGTTTTTTTGTGTCTTTCGGCTTTTCCTGGTTAGGGGTCGCCACAGCGGAACTCCGGTCCGCTAATGATTGACAGTAGATTTCTACGTACTGGCTTGCCGGGCCTAACACACAACCTTCAACGAAGGAACGCCTATTCACGCATGTCGCTACACAGAAGACGCTCTATCTGAGAATCGAACGGGCAACGTCTAACTGGGAGGTGACAACGCTACTGCAGCACCACCACCGCAGTCATTCACTATTAGATATTGCATGTTAATATTAGAGTTTATAAGAGATAAAAAAGACATTCCTTTCCGCTATAATCCAACTACATAAAATATGATGGGTGGCCTCTCAGATATAAAAAGAAAAGAAAATAGAAAATACATATAAAAAGTGTCAGCATGACCATGCCAGTAAGCAAATCAATGATACATAATTATCATATAAATTCCTCAAGGAAGGGGGACAGGACTTATTAACATACACTACTCATAACTATACAAGAATCTGTGCTGATAGTTTTGGGACCTTTTTACAACCTAAAAAGAAGAAGATGCTTTATTCTTTAGGCAAACTAGTTCATCACATAAACCATTTATTCCTACGTTTGCTCTGATGGCTTTTGTTGCTAAATCTTCTCCTGCTTTGTAGGCGTCAGGCATCAGAAGGCATGCACTGCAAATTTTCTTACCTGCATTGCAGCTGCTAAATGTGAGTGGCTGTGAAGATAATTGCTGTGATTTGACAATCCTAGGGAGTGGAATAACGAAGTTAAATACTCCTGAGTGGTTGCTGGCATTTGGATTGAGGGAACAGCTAGGAGTCTGTTATCCAGATAATGAAAGCCCTTGTCTGCAGTCTCTTGATCAACTTCCAAGCAGACAGGTGGAGAGACAGATCACCCCAATTGTGTCTAAAAGGAAACTGTTGGGTAAAGCTGCTGCTGCTGACCACCATTTGGTGATCCATGGTTGTTCAGTGATTGACAAGGACCCTCCATCTGAGAGCATGACCTCCTTGGAATCACATTCACAACTGGAGATATTTCCAGAGTGCTATTGTTTTCAGTGCTGTGTGTCATGCCTGACCACTTCTGGCATTGGCTCTTTTGCATTCCTGAAGTAGCTGAAGTTAATGCCCACAGCTGCAAGGGTTTTACCCTCCTTCTCTATGTTTTTAAAGTGTATCTTGATTTCTGGGTCAAAATGACATGGCCCTTGAAAAGGTGAATCATGAGCACCACCCGACTATTCTCAGCAAAATCATTTAGTCATATTCCATGACCCTGGCCAAGCCATCACCTCCACTGTAAGCTACCTGCTTCATGATTTAACCATTGTTGAGACAGTTGCTGTCTGGGATTAACGGTTTTCTTTAACAGGTTCTATCAATCCAGCAACTGTGCTGTCATCTAATGCATTTCATCTGACATGTGCCTCTGGAAATCTACCTGTGAATCAAATAGCTAAATGCCTTAAAAAGTTAAGGACACATAAACTCAGCATCAGTACTTATGCAGCAAAACGTACACTTTCCTATTGGTGATAGTTGCTGAAATGCATGAAAACATACTGTACTGCTATAGAACTGGCAAAGAAGATGAGCTGTAGGACCACTAAAGTTGCATGTGGAACATGAGAAGTCTTGTATCTAATATATCAGGAAGACATGGCAGCAGTTTATTGCAAGCAGCTTTATTCTGTTTACTTGGATCAGAGTGCTAACATGGGGGATAGTAAATTCCTTGCGATTCTGTTTGGATTTTTTTTAACTAGGCAAGAGGTCAAAATGTTCGCTTCTTAAAAATGCTTGATTTCTGTGACAGGAACAGGCAAAACAATATACAAATGCCTTGAGGAAATTCTTCAAAGATTTTTTATTCCAACAAGTAATATGGCTGAAATTTCATCAGACAATTCTGCAGTCATGGTTTGTAAACACATTTCTGTACTGTGATGATTAAAGTTCAGTCGTGATCTCTTCAGTATGGGCACAGTGGACCATATAGCAGACCTTTGTGAAAGGAATGATGTATGACTTGCATTGTTACTTTCCTATTAGTGTACAGTCATGATAAAAGCTGAAAGAAAAATTAGTTACATGTCATAACCCCAATCATTGGCTGAATCTATTTAAGGTCATAAAAAGAACACTGGACTTGTGACTTGCATTTTCCCATACTTTCAGTCATATGACTTCTGCTCCCAAAAAGAAGACATAATAACAAATAGGCTGAAGAATCATGAGATAAAACTGTCATTCCTTGTCCTAAAGTGCTCTGTGGAGCCTCTCAAGTAATTCAGTGTACAGTAATGGGTCGGAGACAGTCAAATTATATGTCTGTACAGTGATATCATAAAACTCTTGCAGAAGTACAGAAGCAGATGACTGAAGCCACCAGCAGCTATAACATTAGTAGAAAATATTTGTGTCAGTAGTAATTCTATTCCTGAGGATCAGAATAATATTATGTGGTAGATCCTTGCTGGACTTCATGTTGTAACATATTTGGATGAAACTGGATATGATATTGCTGGCAGTGTACTTACGTACATCTTCTATAAGAAAGTAAAATCATCAAAATGAATGTGAAGAATAACTGGTTCTCTGTGGCACAGCAAACTACCATTCTTAAGGCCAAGAAATGCATATTAGTATCCTTTGGGAAGTCATACATCCCTGGCAACTATCATATTGACAACACAACCCTCAGAGTTGACCCAGTAGAAAAGGACGTAGGGACACACAAAGGCAGTAATATAGCTTTTGACCATCATGTGTCTACAGTAGTGAGGAAATAATTCTATGTTGTGCAACTTATAAACAAAGGTATGGTGTCCAGGTCCAAGAAAGTAATTGTTCCACTGTACAGTAAATAGTCGATTATCCAAACTAATTGGGACCTAGGGTAGTTCGGATAATCAAACTGCTCAGATAATCAAACATATAACTGAAGCAGATAAAAACTTCTAAAATCTTGTTTTTTTTTTCTGCATGCAAGAATACACTTTTCAACCATTCAGCGATTTCAGTGGACGATAAAGAATATTTTTCACACACAAACTGGCTACAAGCACAAAAAACATGCTCAAGTGAATACATATAATGTTTACATATTTAGACTTTATGATTTTATCTACCCGAAAACTTTGGAAGGCTGGTTCGGATAACTGACGTTTCAGATAATCAGCTCTCCACTGTATTTGGCAGTCATAAGAACTTGTCAAAGATTTGGGATGCATGACCCAAATCTCCCTTATGGTCATTAACCTAGTAAACACCTATGAACCTTTGAACCTATGTTGTAGACTTTCATAAAATAAAAAAAATAATAATAATAATTCACTTATGGTGAGTTTGCACTGTGGATAATTAGCAGTTTATCTGACCTTTCCTTGAAGTTGCAGCTAACTTCCACAGCTGTGGTGAATATTGGAAATAGCCTTAGGGTTTGCAAATCAAGAGTGGAATGTTGCCAACTTATGGGTGAATTTGCCAAGTGATAAATCAATGATTAAGTGGTCACAGCAGCACAGCCGCAACTCTGTAACAGGTGCATGTCTCCCCGAATACTGATAATCAGTCCTATAAAGTCCTATATTACAGAAAATGTCTGCCATTTAGTGGTTTGTGCTAGCACTCATTTGTCACATTCAAACAGTGAACCAAAACAAGCATTCAGCACTGTCCAAAATGTTACAATACAGCTGAGCCAGTCGTTAAATATCAAACTCTTCAACTTAAAAATGAACTCTTCATTTGCTGCTAGCAATCAAAATGAATCGGAACAATAACTGATTCTCTTTGGAGCAGCAAACTACCATTCTTAAGGCTATGAAAAGGACAACTGCAGCACCAGTAAAGAACATACCCTCTAGGGCAGATCCAGAGACAAACCTCCTGAGCAAAGGTGAAGACGAAGCAGATGTGTAAGACTGAGAGCTGCACGCCTACAATTTTATTTATTTTTTTATAAAATCGTTTCATTATTTTATTTTAATATCAGTTTGCTTACTGGTCAATCATAATTATTATTATTGTTATTTTACATTTGTTAACTGGGGGTGTCTGACTGAGCCGAAAAGGCCCTTTTTCAGCAGAGGTCCGGGGAGAAAAGCTCCACAAAGAAAAATTACAGACACGTTTAGTTATTTAGACATGATCAGTATACACACAAATTACAAGAGACATGCATACAGTGGTATGTGGCACATAAACAGTTACAGTGGAGAGAACAAACAAAAAAATATTAATTTTAAAAATAAAGGTAATTAATAGATTTGTGGTGTACAGCTGAAATTTGGAACATAGGTAGAATACATAAATAGTACATAGGTACAGTACATACATTGTAGATTAGCCAGTGATTGTGAGTAAGATTGAAAACTATTATCAAGTGCTCTAGATTTAGTATGTATATGTTATCTGCTTTCACTAGCCTGGGGATCAATCATGGCACTGCCAACTTTGCTTGAGATGTTGCCTGATGAGGTCTTTAAAGGAGGCTTTGGATGATGTGTTTTGAATGCTAGTAGGGACAGAGTTCCATTTTTTAGCCATTGAACTACTATATAGTGCATCTCCAAAGCTATTGTATCTGTTGGTGACTTCTAGTAGTAGTTTGCTTGATGATCTAAGAGACCTTTTCGCTGAGTGATGTTGTACTAGGTTTTTGAGGGCAGGACACTTATTGGGGAGGTAACAGATAGAATGACAGAGTCACAGCTGATTGTAGGTTAGGAGGTTGGGCAGTTCAAGCCAGTGGAGCTGTCTCAAAGCAGTACAGTGATGACTTCTATATGAGCAATTTGCAGCAAAGCGGGCAATTCTGTTATAGCAGGCTTCCATTTTGCTTAGTTTAGTTTTGTTGAGATTAGTCAGAATGGGAGATGCATAGAGTAGGGTGGATAGAAGTTGGGAGCGAGCAATGGCTGATCTTGTGTTGTTGGTAAAAAATGGTTTGATACAGTAGAGTGACCCCAGTATGGCATGTACTTTTTTAATAGTTAAGTTGAGATGACTATCAAATTTTAGGTGGGAGTCTATGGTTATTCCCAATAGCTTAGCCTGTGCCACTGGAGCAATTGGAGTAGCATTTGTGGAGTAGATAGTGAATTGACTGTTTGTGTTTTTGTTAGAACTGGTTATAATCATAAGCTGAGTTTTCTTTGGATTGAGGATAAGTTGGGCTTTGGTAAGGTAGTTTTCAACGTCAGAGAATGCTAGATGAGTTGTTTGCAGGAGGGTGGGAATGTTTTGTGCAGCACAGATTAAGGTAGTGTCATCTACATACTGAATTATAGATGCATGCTGTGTGGAGGTATGGAGGTCATTTGTAAAGACTGTGAATAGTAGAGGTCCTAAGATAGAACGCTGTGGGACTCCTATAGTTATGGGCAGCTGAGGAGAGAGAGAATTTTCCCATTTCACAGCTTGGTACCTGTCAGTTAAGTAGCTTTGGAACCAGGTAAGAGTGGAATTTGATAGATGATATTGGTTTAGTTTGTTTAGCAGGATTTGGTGTTAGACTGTGTCAAATGCTTTGGACATATCCAAAAAAAGAGTTGACACTTGCAAGCCTTCATTTTTGAGACAGTTTACTGTGTCTGTGAAGCAGAGGAGGGCTGTAGTGGTACTATGGGCAGGTCTGAAACCATGCTGAGTAGATGACAGGATGTTGCTGTCTAGGAGATAGTTTAGCATCTGGGTATGGATGCATTTTTCTAGGATTTGGCCAGGGGGGAGAGTAAAGCAATGGGTCTGTAGTTATTAAGTTCAGTGGAGGTCCTGCCTTTATGTATGGGTGTAACATAGGATATTTTCCAGAGTTTGGGCACATAGTTTTCAACAATTGATCTGTTTATGAGAGTGGAGACTGGGATAGCAATAGCATCTGCTGTGAGTTTCAAGAAATAGCTGGGGAGTAGGTCGGCTGCTGTTGATGAGGTTTTTAGTTTGGAGAGCATGCTTTTGATTGAAGTGGTGGAAACTGTTTTGAGGGTAAAGCTTGTTTTAGTGTTATTTGTGTTGGGGGGGATAGTGAGGAAGGAACTGTTCTGTGATACTAAGGACAGAATTGAGTTCACAAAGTAGGAGTTGAATTGTGTTTCGATGGGAACTTTAGTGTCAGGGGTAGCTTAATCTGAACAAAACATGATTATTATGTGCTATTACAATGTAATCTGTCTCATACTTAAATATGCTTATGTTTTGTGTCATTTTTGTCACTCTTACATTTTTTTAAACTTGTGTTTCTGATTGTTGGTACCCCATCCTACCAGAAGTGGTTGGCGTTATATTATCGGGTATGCAAATGTCATGCTAATTAGTTGTCAGTATTTTTGGATTGCTGTATTACAAGCCTTTGGCCAGATTTCCAAGGCCTGCTGGGTTGAGAGTTATTCACTGCTGCACTTTATGATGACTCTTGTAACTGTTCAACCTGCTAAGACTTCATCTTATAATAATGGCTCTAAAGTAACAAGATTTGGTTGACTAGTAAAGAAGACTTCCACATAGAATATATTTGTTACATGATGTTAACAGCAAAGACTATGTTACTTAGCTGCTATTTAGTTATTGGAAATTCACATTTTTTGGACCTTAGCATGCCTCTAGCTGATCAGCTGCTCAGCATTGCTTCTATGCTCGTAACTCATGCCCATAGTATTACTCCTGGGGTTGGGTCCGAGAACTCCACATCTGACCATCCTGTACACCCAGCCCAGCAATCGATCCAAGCCCCAGCCTCCACCAGGCCATAACAAATGATCTGCCTGCAACATTATAGTCTCTCTCCCAGCAGGATAGGCAAATTCATATTGCATATTTGTCTTTGCATCTAAAAATGTTTACATTGCTGTTTCAGTAGGCATATATCAGTACTGTAAACCCTCAGTCTCTGATTTCAGAAATGAACAAATTACATTAAAATATTAATATTCACTCTGTTAGAGGGAACAAATGTCCAGACTTTTTTATAACAGTCATTTCTCTATCAGTTAAAATACGTGAAAACAAATCAAATATTTTAATTTTTATTTTTCTCTATCAGTTAAAATAAGTGAAAACAAATCAACTATTCCAATTTTTATATTGTCAGTACCTGCAATACTAGCATTGCGGGATTGTCAAACATTCCCGTGAGTGACAAGACTGCACCCAGCAAATGCATCTCACTTTTCATTGTCATATTCTGTAATTCCAGATCCTCCTCCTTTCTTGAAATCATCCCAAATGCTGACATCACAATGTTCTAACCCTTGGCTAGTACTTCCACACAGGTCTACATTCCTTTCTCAGAGTATATGCAATTTACAGGTGGGAATACTGAGAATGATCTAGACAGTAAAGAACTCCAATGGCAGGAATTAATAAATGCCTGCCATTTCCAAAGTTTAAATAAAACTATTAATTTTAAAAGTGTTTTAAAAAATAACCATTGAAGGACTGGATTTTTACTATTGGTCTGTATGATTATGTGATCATCTTTCATACTGCTTGCTTGTAAAGTTATCTCACAGGTTGAAGAAGTTTACCGCAGACAAGAATGCTTATTGTGAGTTTTGGGTTTAAAAAAGGAATCTGCTTCCTGGGTCAGTCTGCTGTTTCTTTAATATTTTTATTAATCATGTTACAGCTTGCAAAATGCAATGTGTAAATAAAATTAAAATGGTACATTTGTGTATGACATAAACTTTAATAGTTTAGACTATAGCACGCATGCTTTTGGTAAATTGAAAAACTTAAGTGCAAGATCTGCATTTCTAATTCGCATTTGCTAAAAATACAGACAGAAGCCTATTTTGCATCTAAGTACTAAATTTGTATATTTATGTTTAATAGTTATCATTTAATAAAAAACATCAAAGGTAGCCCAGTTTTTAAGTATAATAATACCCTCCAGGGGTAGGTGTTATTTGGGAAATAATGGATTTTTCAAAGGCATTAAGGCCCCTGACTATAGTATCAGTCCTTAGAATGCTTCTGCAGTCTGTTATTTCCTCTCTAATACTCAAATTATCAAGTATTATCACTTGCTTGTTTCATGGCTACAGTCCAATGCAGTGGCTGCAGTACTGTTGCCACTGCAGCAGTCAAGTGGTCGATCTCTTGATTTTCTCCACTTTCATCCATGAACAAGACCACAGGATACTTAAACTCCTTCACTTGGGATAGCTGTTTCTCTCTCTCACCTGCAGAAATCCTTTCATCTCTTGAAGAGACCCATGGTGTTTGATTTGGTTGTGCTAATTTTTATCCTGTTTCCTTCACATTCAGTAGGCAATTGCTCCAGTGAATGGTAGAGATCACTATCCTTTGAGGCCAAGAGGACAACATAGTCTGTAAACATCAAAGTTACAGACATCATCCACCCAAACCGGAAATTCTCCAAACTGTGGTTGCACCTTAGTATCCTGTACATGAAAATTATGAATAGAACAACAAAGCACAAAACACTGAAAGCAAAACCAAAAACCAGACTAATTGCTTGTAGATTCCACCAAAATCAATTTAATCAAAAATATTAAGCACTTTTGTCCACATATCACAAGACTCAAATTCCACGTTCCTAAACACCCTGGAGAATATTAGGGTCCAACCTAACACTCATACTGGGTGACTTCAAATACCCCTCCATTAACTGGGAAAACTACTCATGTACCAATATACTTGCCCAACAGTTCCTGGAATTTATTAATTCCAATGCCCTGGACCAGCTCGTTCTTACCCCCACTAGAGGTAGCAACATCCTTTGTTGATCTACACCAGTAGTCAACTCCTCCCTGGTTATATCTGACACAAACTAATCACTTTGGAAATCCACATCCCCCCCCCCCCCCCTGCAAAGGTAACCACCATGAAAAACTTCTTCAAAGCTAACTTCGGGCTCCTAAAAGCAGAGGTGTTTAATTTCATGGCACCCATGCAAATGGAGAACAGTTACATGACCACTGAATCATATACTAATGGCTTGTACAAACACGTACACAAATGCCTGGATCTCGACATACCCAATAAAACCAAGATGCTCTCCTCCATAAAAGGAAGCCAATCTGGTGGTCCCCTGCCATAAACAAACTCTACAACAGAAGGAGGAAACTGATGTGGAATAAGGTGAAGTCCCAAGACTGGAAAAACTCCCTTATCTGCCTCAACAAAAAACTGAGATCCCTCGTCAAATCCTCTAAAGCTAGCTATGAAAATAGAATTGCAGCAAATAGTAAAGACAACCACAAGCCCTTCTATAGTTATGTAAAGAATCTCCAAGGCAATACCCAGATTTGTTCTGAGCTACTGCACAATGGTACCTCCTATACCGAGCCAACAGATATTGCCAGTATACTGGCCGACAGATTCATTGTCAACTTTACCCCTCTCTCCCCCCACCAAAGGACCAATCACAATACCAGTAGATTGCCAGGCACCCAGTATTACTGTTGCACAGGTGAAAACAGCACTGTCCAAGGCCAAGAATCCAGCTTCTATGGGACCTGACAATATCCCTGGCTGTGTTCTACATGAACACCTCACCTGTGTGTCATGTTCAATCACAGCCTCACCTCAGGCTTTGTCCATACCAAATGGTGCACTGCTACAGTCATCCCTCTCCACAAAGGAGGACTGATTACAGTTCCTGGGAACTATCGCCCCCATTAGCCTGGCGAGTCTGATAGGCAAAGCTACCAAACACATCATCATGGATCTAATAAAAAAGGATATAAGGAATCTCCAAACTCTAGATCCCACACAGTTTGGTTTTGTGAAGGGTAGATCATGCCTGCTCAACCTGGTCAACTTCTTTGAGGTGATCTCTGCTTAACATACAAGGCCATGTCAAACTCTGAGCTGTTGGACATGCTACACTTAAAGAAATCCCAATCTCTCAGAGCCACATGCTCCATGGATCTAAACCTTGTCATCATAATGAACAAAACATGCTGGAGGGATAGGTTCCTGACCCAGAGACTCCCCATACTCTGGAATAGACTCCCATACATGTCAAGCAGAGCCCCTCCTTGGCCCTCTTCAAAAGGAACCTTGACAATTGGATGAGAGATAGGAAATTCACCTCGGGGATCACGTCACTCACCCTGCTAGACAGGGGTCCAGGGAAGTAAATATTGTGGGAAGAAATATCCAGGGAATTGTTATGGCTGGGCTTGTATAGGCCCAAGGGCCAATAGCCTAGTACCAACCTATGAACCTATGAGTCAGTCACCAGAGCTGTGGATGAAGGCAATGTGGTTCATACAGCCTACTTTGATCTGATCAAGGCCTTTGATAGCATTCCCCACTCAGGAATCATAGAAAAACTCACTAAGCTAGGCATTAACCGCTATATCACTAGGTGGGTTGCAAACTGGCTCACCGATAGAACCCACAGTGTGAAAGTAGCTGACTCCAAGTCAGACTGCCAACCAGTCACGTGTGGAGTACCACAGGGCTCAGTCCTGGGTCCTCTCCTGTTTGGTATCTACTTTTCTGAAGTCCAGGCCAACATGAAGGGACTCTGGCTGACAAAGTTTGCAGACGATTGTAAGTTGGGAGCTATTATTAACTTCCCAAGTGATGTTGACATCCTACAGAAAGGCCTCACTGAGACCAACGACTGGTGTCAGAACCATGGCCTTAAGCTCAATGCCAAAAAATGTGTCGTCATCCCCTTTGGAAATAACTTGGCTCCCATGAATTACCACATCGATGGTAGTCCACTGAACACAGAAGGTGTTATAAGAGATCTAGGAACACAGATTGACAGCAACTTCTCTTTTGACCACCACATTGCCACTGTGGACAGAAAGTCCTTCTATGTAGCACATCTCATTACTAAGGGTTTTGCATCCAGGAAGAAAGAGGTCATTGTCTCCCTCTACTCTTCTCTCATTGGGCCAGTCATCGAGTACAGTGCCCCATTTGACATGTACCTCACTAGACACCTGCAATAACTGGAGAGACAGCAAAAGTACCTCACAAAGAGGATCCTAGGCCTTAAACACTTGTCCTATATGGACTGACTCAAAAATCTCCAACTATTCTCTGTCTCATATCGCCTACTTAGACATGATCTCTGCTTGACTTACAAAGCTATGTCTGACCCATCTCTGTTAGAAATGCTACATCTAAAGAAATCCCAATCCTTCCGCACCACACACTCCAGAGACCTCAACCTCATTACCACAATCAACTGAACAAGCTGGAGGGACAGGTTCATAACCCAAAGACTGTGCATGCTATGGAATAGACTTCCCATACATGTCAAACAGAGCACCTCACTAGCCGTCTTCAAGAGAAATCTTGATGAGTGGATGGGAAATAGAAAGTTCACCCCGGGGACCACTCCAGTGGCTCTATTCAACAGAGGCACTGGGAACTAAGGTTGGGTGGCATGATGCCAGGGTAATCCTATGGGCTAGGCTTGTAAAGGCTCCAGGGCCATTAGCCTAGTAGACACCTATGAGCCTATGAACTTCATCAGAATATTTAATTAACAAATATAACCAGTTTAAATTCATTGTTTTCATACTCATGAGGCCCAAAAAGACCAATAAAAAATTTCTAATTCCATTCATAATACCTTAAAGGGATACAACATAGTTCTAAACTATTAAATTAATTGATCACAATATTCCAGAAAAATACCATATAACCATTACTAACAGTTAAATATGAACCCTAGTCAATACTAAATAATTTATATTATATAATGATTCAATTTTAAATTTTAAAACACTCGCTATAGATAGACTTTCATTTTTTCTTTACATGTTCCCCCGAAGGTCAATCCTAATAGAACCCAAGACAAAAAAATTAAAAAAACTGAACACCATAATCCAATATATGTTTACTTAGTGCATTAACTAAACTTTTTTCTTGATTTCATAAATATGCACATAGATCCTTTCTTTTAGTGTCCTTTCAGTTTTCCCAATATAAAAGGATAAATATTTTGACAGAAAGCCACATAAATCACCCTACTTGAATTGCAGTAATAGTAATACTTACTGCAAAAGAACCCAAAATGTGCCAAGTTAAAGTAATCATATATTAAATAATGAGTCAACACATTTTTTAAGTTCACGGCACTAGAACTTATTATTTCTAACAGCAGAGGAGGTGATAGCAACCTAAGGGCAGAAATTGCTGAATATAATTTTATAAACTTGTTTTAGGCAGATCATTTTCCAGGCATAAATGAACACAACCCACTGAAGCCTGTTTTAAAGAAACATTGTCTATGTCTTTAAATGTAACATGGTTTATTTAACTGACATATTTTTTAACCAATGGAAAATAATATATCATGAACATGTGATTGTTTTAAGGTTAAAAAAACAGAAGCAGCAAAACAAACTAAATAAATAAACATGCTAGCAGGCAGAGTTTCACAGGCACAAACCCCCTCAGGTGATGATAAAACAAAGGTGTATTTAATGATAAAAATCCACAAGAAAAACAAATAAAATGTGAGCACTTTCATTAAACAAGTGTTACGTTTATCATCACCTGAGTGATTTGTGCCTGTGAAACTCTGCCTGCCAGCATTTTTATTGTTTTAAGGTTATTTATGCAACTTCCTCTTTTAATTAATTTGTTTTGCACCTGATGAAGCTTTGAGTGAAAGCATTCTAGCTTGTGAGATATATTAATCTTGTTTTTTCTTATTTGATGACTTGAGTGTTCAGGATACATAGAATAATGGGGTCTATATTAGAACATTGAAGTGTTAAAACATCGAATGTTCTAATATCGACCCCTATTCAGCGAACACTTGAAATAGCAAAGATGCAGAACACCAAATATTTTCCTAGGGAAAGTATTCGGTGGCCGTTTCTGTGTATTCGCTATTTCCTTGACTGTGGTGCGAAGGTAACGGACCGGGTTAAGGTAAGTGTGCGAATGGACCAAGGTGAGGTGAGTGTGTGATAGTTAGGGACCTTAGAGATAGGGAGCGGGTAAGGTGAGTGTGCGTTAGTTAGGGACCTTAGGGTTAGGGAGCGGGTAAGGTGAGTGTGCGATAGTTAAGGACCTTAGGGTTAGGGTTGGGTTAAGGTAAGTGGATAGCTAGTAGTGTATGTATGGTTTAGTGTAGGGTTTTGTGAAGTGTGTATGTGTGGATTATGTATTTTGGTGTGCTTTTGCTGTGTGTGTGTTTTCTCGGAACAGCAAATTTTTTCCCTTGGAAAAAATTTGCTGTTCTGAGCGTTGGAATATATTACATTTCAAGATTCCAAGGTCAAGCTTATGGTGTTCGATATTTTGGAATTTCAGTAATGTGATATAGACCCGAATAATGTCAGACACCTAATAAATCAATTTACATTGCTTGCAAGAACCACAACAATAGGTACCTTTTTCACTCTATCATTGTTTTGAATATAGGGCATCCTTATATACATCTTCACCAGCCCGGAATATATTCCAGTTTCTTTCCAAAATATTCTACAGCATCAGCATCTTGATTCAATGTCATGACCATTTCCCTATAGAATTCCCCACTTTCAAGTTCATTATTTATATCAATATTTATATGTTTTCCCTAGAATTGTTCTATAATATCTCCTTCTATTTTGTGGTAACGTCTCTTAACAAGTCACTCACACTAGTCTAAGAATACCCCCTCTTATAGAACATATCAATAAGTTTTTGTTTTTCATCTACAAACAAATCCTCATCAGAAATCATTCTAGTCAAATGGACTATTTGGCCCTCGACTACTGCCCTCTTGAATAAACGAGATGAAAACTTGAAAAATGTAACAGGGAAATAGAATGAGTGGGCTTTCTATAGATGTTAGAAGTAAACATTCATTTATCCATATTTTTAGCCAGTTGTATATCCAGGGAGCATAGAATAGCATCAGACCAGTGAAAAGTAAACGTAAACAAATTAGTAGTGTTGTTGATAAAATCCACAAATTGCATTAATTTCTCAATGATATATTTCCAAAAGATACATATATCATCCAGGAAGTGCCCATAAAAAGTCTGTGAATGGCAGAATATAGAATTAAATACAAACTTATTTTTCCAAAATTCCATAATAATATTTGCAAAAATCAGTGCAGATGTTGCACCCATTGCAACACCTGTGCACTGATAGTAACAGGAACCTTCAAAATAAACAAAATTGCTTTTAAGCACTAGTTCCATTAAACAAGCTAAGGTTTCAATTTTAGTCACATTAATAAAAGGCATTTCTATCAAAAATTCATGAAACCATTCCAACCCCATCCCAGTTCATGGGGAATAATAGAATACAAGTCTTTGACATCAATAGTTAAAAAAATAGCATCATCTTAGAACAGATATGGTTTTACTTTGCTCAGAAAATGCCTGGAATCCTTTAATAAATGGTTATAGTTTTCAAATGCTTACTTTAGCTTGTAATCAATATACTTTGCTAGACAGTGCGTTTTGGATTTCCCAGGATCCACTATAGGGCGAAGGTCAGGGATCATCAAGAGCCTTATGAATCTTAAGAATGTCAAAAATGGTAGGTACGACTGGTCTCTCATTTCTCAAATTCTCGTAGTCTTGCTGGTCTATTTACCTTTGCATGAGCAAATTGCAAATTCTCTTATCAATCTCAGCATCATCTTATTAATCTTAACATAGGCTATATGTCTTCCTACATATCTTTTGGCAATAGGCATCCCATTTTGCTTATATAATGAGTAGTACTCATACCCACTAAAACTCTAGCTTTATCAGGTTTCAAAATCATAATGTTTTTCTTATTTCTAATTTGGTCCAAGTTTCTTTCTTCATGACTTATGTTATATTTAATTTTTAAATTTGTGTTACTCAAAATGGTCCTAATATCTGATTCACAAATCTTTTCCCATAACTGTAGCATTGGACTCAATTGGGGGTTGAAGGTACTTGGTCTATGCAAAATATTCATATGGGGCAACACCCTTTACCCTTTATTAAAGTATAGGGATAGGCTGATTGTCCTAGTAAATGATTTTAGATCAATAAGAATATCCACAACATCTGCCTTCCTACTGGGAACAAAATTAAGTCCCCTTCTCAAACAAATCTGCATGTTCAGCCCTCATTATCTCACTGCTGTAATTGTAAATTTTGTAATCTCTGCATGAATTAGAGACAAACAAGGGACCGATTTCTTCCTGTTCCTCTCTCCTCTTCCTCTTCCCCATTGCTATCCTTGATTTGGGGGATATTTGAGTCAGGGCCAAGCATCCTGCCCCTCTCCCAAATAATTTGTTTTGTTCATTATTCTTTCCAAGCACCACAGGGGGGGAGTATCCCAAAAGGATAGGTATGTTAGGTTCAAGGTGCACTTCATTGCCATCTGCCCTGTCTTGTGCCTCATAATTAGAATCATCCTAATCTAAGGAACCTTTAATATTAGTGAAGAGATAAGCCTTTCTCTTAGTATAATAAACCTTATCCCCTTTTTTTTTAATTTTTAACTTTAATTTGATTGCACATGTTGTCTACTTTAGAAAAAATATCAATATACTTATTGCATTGCATTGCTTTGTATTGTGCATCAAATAATAATTGTTTGTGCGTAAGACTGTTCAAGGTATTAAGTTTCTTCAAGTAACCTATCCATTTTTCAACAGGTAAACTTAATCAACAGTTCATAAATTCACATCCATGACAATCAAATAAATCCAAAAGTTGTCTGTGTAGATCATACCCATCCACAAGCATGGTCAGAACTTTCCAGGACCTAAGCCCCTTTGGGACTTGTTTCATTTTAATATATTCCCAGAAATGAGTATTTTCATAGGTTCATAGGTTCATAGGTTGGTACTGCTATTTCTTTTTCTCCCATCCAATCGTCAAGGTTCCTCTTTAAATGGTCCAGCATGTTTTGTTTATTGTGATGAGCTCTGAGGGATTGGGATTCAGTTGTTGCAGATATCTTGAGAGGTACATACCAAATGGGGCATTGTATTCTAAAATGTGTTTAATTAGGAATGAGTACAGTGGGACAATGACCTCCTTTTTCTGGATGAAAAGCCCTTCGTGATGAGGTGTGCCACATAGAAGGATTTCCTGACTGTTGTTATCACACTTTCTGTGTTTAGTGTACTGCCACCTATATGGTAATTCATGGATACATGTTTTTTCCCAAAGGGATAACAATACATTTCTTGGCATTGAATCTGTTTCTGTAAGGCCCTTTTGTACAGTATCCACATCATTTAGTCTTACCTAGTGTTAGTTGCACTTGGAGAATTTCAGACACATTGTGTTGGCCAACTAGCCTGGTGGTGTGAATATCCTTGGTGAATATTGACACTCCTCCACCTTTAGTGTTGTAGCCTGGTATTGCAGGGGTGCTCTCTGGAGCCTTGAACCAGGTCTCAGTTACTGCACAGATATCGATGTTCTCCATTTGCATGCTTGTACCTGTTACGGTGGTGGTTTTGTCCTTTGAAGTTTGCCTAAAAAGGCACTATAGGTGACAGGTGCAGACCATCTCTGGCAAAGCATCGTGGTCTGTCAATCATGTCATTTTATCCTTATATTGTGCTATCATTCTACCTGGGCCACATGATCCGAGAGCTCTTCCATGTCTCTTTTCATGTAGTCCAGTCATTCACTCCAACATGGACAATGACAGAGTCATATTTGTACTTGTTGTGGAGTGACTTGAGTGCATGCGTTATGTGGCGGATCCTGGCACCCAACAGGCAGCTGACTGTAATTTTCTCCTTATTCAACCTGGTGAGAGGGACATCAGTGTGCCAGACTATAGAGTCACCTATGACTAAAGTGTTAGGTACTTTGTCTTGCCTTAGGGGCTGTTGCTGGGTGGCACACTGATGTTTGTGATTGGTGTTTGTTCAGCTTCAGTGGTCTTTGTTGTTTGGGCAGGTTACAGTTAAGGGCCTCTGCATATGTGGATTTAGTGTTGCTATATGTGGGTGTTGGTGGTGTGGGTTTAGAAGGGGTATGTGTTGCTTGAGGTGTAGTGTGGGTGTTAACCTTCTCCTCTTGACTGTTTAGCACAATCTTGGGTGGAGAGAGCTTTGCTTCCATTTTGGCTATGTAAGTGCATCTCTCACAGGTTGTAGTGTTGGGTGGTAGGAGGAGAGGGTTGTCTGTGTACATGAGGCAATTGCTGCATTGCCCCAGTATGTCCAGATTCACCAGGTGGACACTGACCCTTGGACATGCCTGGTTTGGGGCTTTTTCTTTGTAAAGTATAGGAGCTGTTTTTGCAATTATAGGCTGTTTAGTGCCTACTATTAATTTCTCCTTGTTAACAAGGAGAGTTCAGTGTTTGTATGAGTTTAAGGCTTCCTAGTGCATTCCAGCAGGTATTAGAGAAAGTGCTAGTCACAGGGATGCTTAAAGGTAAGATTGAAAAGAATGCACTCTGCAGTGTGCACTAGAGAAGTTAGATGTGAAAGTAGGTAACTTGAGTTTTACCTGTTTAAAAAGTTAAGGTTTAGTGGAGAGTTACTATTTTTAAAACAGCAAGATGGATTGAAAGGGGTGGTCACTTTTGTATTTTGGTACTATGAAATACTGTAGGATGGCCAATAAATTTAAATAATTGAAGGGGTGGGATTTCAAAATGATGATTTTGTGATTACTCACATAAACCAGTGAAAGTAGAGAAATGAGATATGTGGTCAGATTAACATAACTAGAAAGACAGTGGTATTTAACAAGACAACTTAAATGGGTGGGAGGGCAGGAAAAAATTCTGCCTGACTCAGAACAGAGAGTGCTGTGGTCTCTTTTGAAGTTTTAATATGCTGTTAAACAGAATGCAAGCAAAACACAAGGTAAAGAAAACAAACTACAGTATTCAAAATATAGAAAGGCAATACAGTAATACAAAAAATAAAAGCAAACTAACCTTTCCTTCACAGCAAAGTGTAGCAGAGTCTGGATGAGCCTTTCTGGTAAAGCTCTGAAATGTTTTAGTTTACTCCTTAAATAGAAATTTTAGTTCCTAGCTCCACCCCCTCTGTTAACAAGTGATTAACCTTAAGTGACCTCTTCTGTCTTATGAATGAGTCCTTAATTTTCAATGTGAAGCTTTCAAAACTTAACAAGTTTCTTCTCAAACTCAAGTCTTTGACCAAAGGAGTAATTCTTTTCTTTGTTCACCCCAGTAAACAGTCTTGTAAAGAATAATTACCATCGCTCTATTTGTCGCAACTCACCATGTTGTTTCTAGAACCATTAACCACAGGGTGACTGTAAATGTTGCCACTATCTTCAAATTCCACTTCTTTCAAAACAGAAGGTGCTCGCTAACCTGGTGGAAAAAAGGGTCCTATAATAGTTACAGTTCCTTATTTGGCAATCATAAGCTGGGTCTCAAGACTTTTTTCCGTAATATCCAAACATGACACTATTTGCACCACCTATTGAGATAATTGTTAAACAAGTGCAGTAAGATTGCCCAACAAGGCAGTAACATTCCCCTAGTCGAAGGGCTACGATCCTAAGGTAAATTCTACAAACACCATAGGTGACATAACAGCTAACAGTGCACAAAAAACTCTGGAATTAGAAACCAAATAATGAAACAAAAGACACCCAAAATGAAACCAATTAACCAGACAAATTGCTTGCTTTTTCCATCAAAGACAATTTAATCTTGCAAAAATTGGTTCCAGGAACTCCAACAATAGGTTCTATGAATAGAATTAGAGTATTTTTTATTGGTCTGTTTGGGTCTCATGACTATGAAAAGAATGAATTTAAATCTGTTATGTTCTGAGAAAGTTCTTGTGATAGGTAGACGAAAGCACTTAGCATTTTTGATTAAGTTGTCTTTGGTGAAATCTACAAGAAATTTGTCTGGTTATAAAATTATGAATAGGATACGAGACTAGAATTACCCTTGGCAGACTCCCATCTTGAATATGTTTGACTTAGCACTATGAATGTGATCACAGTTATCTCTGCAAATACGGTGATCAAATGAATAGAGGAGTGGCCCTAGAACCCTATGCAGTTGCTGCATCTCCCAAAAGACATTTCAGGGTTAAACAGTCATGTGCCTACTCCAGATCCATAAAACACATATACACAATGCTGAAGAACTGCAAAAGCACCTCCAATATCTGTGCATGGACAAAGAGTTGATCTATTGTTTCACATCCAGTACAGAATCTGCATTGCTCCTCTTGTATCAGAAGGTTGGCTTTTAGATAGAGTCTCTTTTACAGAACCTTGGTATTCACTTTCTAAGAAAGGCTGAGAAGCATGCTGTTTCTATAAGTGGGACACACAGCCCTGTTCCCCTTTATAAAATGTTCATTTTGATAGTCTAGGGGTACATTTCCCCAAATAACATTGAAGAGGCATCCTAACTATAGCGCCTCCCCAGTATCTGCCAATTTCTGAGAAGAAATTCCTTTAGATTTTCCAGGAGGGGGATGGCTGGGAGGGACGCAAGACTGAAGGCAAGATACTGGACAACAAACATGGAACATTATGGTGAGTACATAACTTCTTTATGTTATATTGTCTCATCTCACCTTCAGTCTTGGTACTTTGGGGCAGAGTCTCCAGCACCTTTTTTTTGGGTGGCTCAAGGGAATAAACTCCTCAGGACAGTGGAACCAAAGGATGCCCTGTTCCAGGAGGCCACATTTACTTTGTAATGAGTAATAAAAGTATGAGGGTTAACCCATGTAGCAGCAGCACAAATTGAATCCAGTGGAAGTCTGGATTGAAAGCCAATGGAGGTAGATACCGCCCTAGTTGAGTGCCCTTTGATTTTCCCTGGCGGTTCCTTGTTGTGGGAATCATAGACATATGCGATGGTTTTAGTAAGCCATTATTTATTTATTTTTATTTATTTATTTATTGACATTTGTTAACCAGGTTAGTCCAACTGGGCTTGGGACCCATTTTCAGTGGAGACCCGAGGAGAAAAGCTCCAGGAAATGCAGCAGTTTACAGTAGAGGTTATACAATCACGAAGTAGGTCTTTTACAAGCACAGTTTACACAAATAGATGATAATACTTAAAAAAAAGACAAAAGTTATACAGTGTTGAATATGAACAAATTGGTTTCACAATATATGTTAGACAAATCAAAGTAGAAAATTAAAGGCAGTATACCTGTATTATATTACAGGGTAGCAGTGTAGTTTCATATTTACATATTTACATATTTACATTAATGGTTTGTTTTGTCAGTGCAGGTATCAGAGATTTGGGGAGAAAAAAAGGCTTGATTTGGTCAAACACAGGTTAAGAAAAAAAGGGTGGAATGACATAGGTTATGGGGAAAGTTATCAAGTTGGGGCTTGGCAAGGACAGATTTTAGATTTTAGTAGATGAGCCTTGAGTTTTTCTTTAATGTGGGATGGGTGAATGATGGAACAAATGTCCCTGGGAAGTTTGTTCCAGGTTTGGGCAATGGAGGATTTGTAAAGGTATTTGCCGATAGTTTTTATGGTTTGGTGGGTTTGTAGCAGTAGTTGGTTAGAGGTACGAAGAGTACAGGGGGGAGAATAGATTGAGATGAGAGAAGAGAGAGTAGGGCAGAATGAAGGTTTGTAGAGAAGAGAGTGTAGCATTTGAAGTTGAGATAGCTGCAATAAGTGGGGAAATTCAAGCCAGTGTAGGGAGTTAAGGGATAGGCAGTGATGTGCATTATATGGTGAGTTTGTAACAAATCTAGCTATCTTATGGTATGCTTGTTGAAGTTTGTTTAAGGTAGTAGTTTGGATATGGGTAAGTATAGAGGCAGCATAAAGAAGGGAGGGAAGGAGAAAAGCTTGGGCAAGGGATAGTCTAGCATTGGATGTTAGGTATCTTTTGTTACGATATAGAAGACCTAGTTTCTGGTGAGTCTTTTTTATACTGTGAAGTAAGTGTGTATTAAACTTCAGTTCATCATCGATAATGACTCCTAGAAATTTAGTTTGAGTTTCAGGGTTGATAGTAGTGTTATTTGAAGAAGTGATAGCAAAGGTGGTTTTGTGGTAAGAGAGAGAGTGGGGAAGAAAAAGTAATAGTTTGGTCTTTTTGGGGTTGAGGATCAGTAGGTTATTGGTTAGCCACTGTTCAGTAGAGAGGAAGGTCTGTTGGGTAAGAGTATGAAGTTCGGATATGCTGTCAGAGATACATATGAGGATAGAATCATCAGCATATTGGATGAGGGAAGATTGTTTACAAGATGTGTGGAGGTCATTAGTGAAGATGTTAAAGAGGAGGAGTCCCAAGATGGAGCCCTGGGGAACTCCTGTTGGAACAGGTATAAAAGGAGAATTGGAAGACAGCCATCTTACTGATTGTTTCCTGTGAGTTAAGTAGCTAGAGAACCAGATAAGGGTGGAGGAACATACGTTAAGATTATCAAGTTTTGGATAGCAGTAGGGGATGTGAGACTGTATCAAAGGCTTTTGAGAGGTCAAGGAAGAGACAGGAAAAGTTTATTTTTGTCCAGGGCATCAGCAATGGTATGGGTAAAAGATAGTAGGGCAGTAGTTGTGCTATGGTGAGGACGGAAGCCATGTTGGGTGGGGGTGAGGAGATTATGTTGAAGCAGGTAATTGAGTAGTTGGGAGTGGACACATTTTTCAAGAATCTTAGAGAGGGGGGATAGGATGGCTATGGGTTGGTAATTAGAAGGGTCAGTAGAATTGCCACCTTTGTGTAGAGGAATGGTGAAAAAGGATTTCCAGAGAGTGGGGACAGTGGATTCTTGTATAGATCTGTTAATTAATATGGACACTGGGTAGGCTATGGTGTCTGCAGCTAGTTTGAGGAAGGTAGGTGGTAGATTATCAGTGGAGGAGGAACAGGGTTTGAGTTTATAAAGAAGAGATCTTACATAGGAGGTGGAGACAGGATGTAGTGAGAATGGAGGATTGTCAGGTAGGCTGAGTGGAGTAGACAGGGGAGTAGTCTTACAGTTTGATGGGATGAGTGACTGAATAGTATTGATAAAGTGATTGTTAAGAAGGGTATCTATGTCTAGAGGGTTTGTGTTGGGGAAGGGGCTGGGTGTTGATGGATGGCCTGGGGCCGGGATTCTGTTTATTGTAGTCCAGAATTTCTGAGGGTTTGATTTGTAAGTAAGTTGGCCAGAGTTGTAGAAGGACTTTTTATCTGCATTGGCTTGCTTCTTAGTAAGGTTTCTGAGGTGTTTATAGTGGTGAAGGTGGGGATAATTATTTGTTTTTTGTCCAGGCTTTCCAGGCTTTATATCTGTTGAGCATGAGGGGCTTAGTTTGTTTGGAGAGCCTTGGGGCATGATTGGGTTTTATTCAAATTCTTCTAGAAGGAGCAAGAGAGTTAAGGGTATTCAGGAAGATGTTATTAAAGCTGCTGACTGCCTCATCTAGTGGGATATTGTTTAGGAAGGACCAGTCAATGGAAGATAGATTTGAGTTGAATTGTGTTAGATCAAAATTGGTGAGTGCACGGCAGTCCCGATATAGATGATGTTTGGGGAGTTGGGTGTTGAATTTGAGGACAGAGGTGGGGAGGTGATCACTAAGTTGGTCTGGTAGAGTAATAGGGTTGTGGTAATGGTGAGGGCAGTTGGTAAGTACCCAGTCCATTATGGAGCTAGAAGATGTATTTCTATGGAGTTGGGTGGGGGACGATATGAGGTGATGGAAGCCGTGCAAGTTAATACTATTTTCGGGAGAGTCAGTTTTCAGTTTGGACCAGTCTAAGTTGACATCTCCCAAGATGAGGGTTTCATAAGTTATGTTATGGGAAAACCAGGACAGAATATTTTCAAGAGTTTTTAGATTGTTTCCAGGAGGGATATAGATGGAAGCAATAGCTATTTTCTTATGAGGGTTGAGGTGGCAGTTGAGTATTATAAGTTCTGCTGGGTGGAAGCTGGGGACTGTTATGGGAAGTGGTGATAGATTGAGACTGTTAGAATGGAGGATGGCGACTCCGCCACCTTTTTTGGATATCTATCTGAGCGATATATGTTATAGCCTGGTGGAAGAATTTCATTGTCAGAGATATGTGGTTTAAGCCAGGTTTCAGATAGTGTGAGGATGTGAGGGATTGTATAGGTTATCCAGGAATGGAAGTCAGTGATTTTGTTGGCTAGGCTTTGAATATTTAGAGAGTATATGGCAAAGTGTTTGGAGGGGGATGATCCAGTTGTAGTGGGCAGGGAAGGTTGAGATTTGTTTGATGAAGGAGGGGGGTTTGAGGATGAGCAGTGTGGGTGGCTGGGAGGGGGGAGTTTGGGCCAGGGTTGGGGTGTATATCTCCTGATAACAGTGTGCTAGTAGTGGGTAGTGAGAGTCAAGGGAAGTGTGAATGTAGTTTTCAGAGTTTGGTTTTAGATTTAGAATTGTGTGCAATTGGGGTAGTTTGTGTATACATGTGACAGGGAGGTTAAATAAAGCAGGAGAAATGAAGCAAAAGGAGGATGTTGTGAAGTTTGCAGAGTTGCAGGTGGTTGTGGAATGTAGTGTTAGATAGGGGTAGTGGAAGTGATAAGAGGTTTGCATTGAGAGGAGAAATATGAATGGGATAGAAATAATAAGATGTTTCATTTTTATATTGGGGAGGAATAATATGATAGAGTTCTTAATTACAGAAGAAGTTTGGAGTAAGGAGTTATGTATAAAAAGGTTGTATCAGGTTATAGGGGAAAGGCAGGTAGAGTGGGTACACAGTTATTAGAGCTAGGACAGGAAGTTAACAGCTATTGGATGGTTAGGGGGAAGGGGAGGGACAGGATGGTATAAAGGAAATTGTAATGGGGTGGGTGGGAATGGGGGTAGGGTATGGGGAGCAAAGAGATCCCGAGTGTAGCGAGGGCGAACGGAGCGGGGCAAACACCCGGGACCAGCAAGACCAAGAAAACAATCAGCAAGAGAGATATTGCTACTGGCTGGGAAGAGGAGGATGGAGGGGATACTGGAAAGCAAAGCTTAGCGTTAGCAGAGAGAGAGAGAGAGAGAGATAAAGGCAGAAAGGCCATTTGGGCAAAGTAACTTTTGAGACTGCCAAACCTTTTTTATTTTCTGAATAGGAGACAAACAATTGGTCTGACTTCCTAAATTCTTTGGTCCTGTGCAAGTAAAAATTTAGCTGTCTATGCACATCCAGTTTATGAAGATTATACTCTGCCTTGTTGCCATAATTTGGAAAAAACACTGGTAATTCTATACTCTGGTTTAAATTGGCTTGAGAACAAACTTTTGGTAAAAAGGAAGGATTTGTTCTGAGGGAAAATCTATCTTTATGGAAGATCAAATAAGGTGGACAGATAGACAAGGCTTGTAACTCTGACACTCTCCTGGCTGAATTAATTGCTGTCATGAAGAGTGTCTTCCAAAATAAAAATTTTAATGAACAAGATGATGCTGGTTCGAAAGGGGGGCAGAATCAAAGATGATAATACTAGTATGAGGTCCCAAGGAGGAGGAGGAGGTTCTCTGATGGGAGGTCTTAACAGAACTGTACCTTTTAGGAAGGCTTTGCATAGTCTATGAGACATTAGACTAGATCCGGATTCTCCCACATGATAATTAAAAATAGCAGCTAATTGAACTCAGATAGTGGCTGCCACTGCCCCTTGAGTAAAGGTTTCTGTTATAAATTCCAGGATTAGAGGTATAGATGCTGTAAAATGATCTATATGTCTTTTGTCAGCCCAACAAGAGAACCTCTTCCATTTGCTCTCATATAGACTCCTAGTCGTCTGCTTGTGCGAAGAGACTAGAATGTAACAAACTGCAAGGAACAATCCTGGAAGCCTGGCTAAGAGCAGAAGGGGAGCAGCCATGCTGTCAGTTTGAGGGTGTGGAGTGCAGGATAGGGCATTCCTGACTGATGCGACAGAAGATTCGGCACTGGGTCCAGGATCCATGGGTCCTCCTGAAGGTATGGCCAAAGGAAGGGGAACCAAATCTGACGAGACCAGTATGGCGCAATGAGAATTAACCTGCAACTCAACAACTTTGCTTTCTGTATGACCTTTGTAATCAAGTGAATTGGGGGAAAGGCATAAATAAGACCCAGAGGCCAATCATGAACCAGTGCATCCCTCAGTGACTCTCCCAAAGGGGAAAGTAGGGCAAAGTATTTGCTGCATTTGGAATTGGAGTGGCAAAAAGGTCGCAGCAAGGCTAACCCCATTTGCGAAAAATTTGGTTCGCAGCTTCCTGATTGAGGGACCACTCGTGAGGCGTGAGAATCACTCTGCTTAGCCTGTCTGCTACAACGCTGGATTTCCCTGGGATATGCATTGCTGTCAGAAAGCATTGAGAAGATATCGCCAATTGCTATACTCTCTGGGCCTCTCAACATAGAGGGTAAGATCTGCATGTTGATGTACCAAACCACCGACATATTGTCTGTCTGAATTGCAATAGTCCCCTTGGGAAAAGAGTGGTGAAGTGCTTGCAACGCTAGAAGCACTGCCCTCTTCTCTAGGACATTGATATGCAAATGGTACTCATGATCTTTCCAAACTCCTTGGACCGTCTGTCCCAGATAATGCCCCCCACCCTATCTGTGATGCATCTGTGGTTACTGTAGCGATAGGTTGAGGAAGTACAAATGGTCTGCCCATTGTTACCTGAGTGAAATTAACCCACCACAGTAAGTCCTTCTTGCAGGAAGGAATTATGAAAATTTTGTGAGACATGGGTAAGTTCTGCATGGACCATTGGGCAAAGAGCAGCCACTGCAGTATTCTCATGTGAAGTCATGCCATGGGAAGTAGTTTTATCTTCACTGCCATAGAGCCTAGGACTTTCAGCACAAATCTTGCCTGTACTCTGCTCTTGTTGAGTAAAATAATCACTTGACTGCATAGCATCTGTAACCTTTCTTGAGGTAGCTTTGCCAACATGATGTTTGTATTTAAATCTGCACCAATTAATGTAATATGCTGTGATGGCAACAAGGCAGATTTTTCTGTATTTATAGTAATGCTTAGTTCTGAGAAAAGATGAATGGTATAGTCTCTTGCTTTGAATAGAAGTTGCTTGGTCGTGGCAGTTAAGAGCCAGTTATCTAAGTATGGAAACACCTGAAATCCTTGGTGTCTCAGATGAGCCGTGACAACTGCCATGCATTTGGTAAACACCCTGGGGGCTGTGGTGAGTCCAAAGGGCAGAGCTCTGAACTGGTAATGACTGGCTCCCAGCCGGAAGCATAGAAATCTTCTTCAATGCTTGTCCTTCTTTATGTGGTAGTACGCGTCCTGAAGATCTAACGAGCACACCCAATTGTGTTTTCCCAGGAACGGGAGATTAGACTGCAGTGTTACCATCTGGAACTTTTCTCACTGACTTGTTTAGTCTGCTGAGATCCAATATGGATCTCCAGTCCCCTGTTTTATTGGAACTAAAAAGAACCTTGAGTAAATTCCGGATCCTAACTGGTCTGCGGGGACTTCTTGGATGACTCTTTTTTTCTAGCAACTTTTGTATTTCTAGTGTTGCTTGATCCCTTTGACTGGGTGTACTGTCTGGGATAGACTTTTGTGGTTGAGGTGTACATTCGAAGGGAATGTTGTATCCTCTGGATATAATAGACTCTACCCATTTGTCTTGAGTCAAATTCAGCCAAGCTTCTGGGTATAGCGATATCCTCCCCCCGACTTCCTCCAGAGGTGGACAGATGGGTCTCCTTTCAGGAGCACTGGAAGGTCCTACCAGAGAAAGTATCTCTGTCGCCCTGGTTTTGCAGACCCCCTCTGCCACTTGGATGGCATCTTCTGTTGTTTTCCCCTCTGCCCCTGGGGGAAGGATCACCATGGGTGTCAGATAAGACTCCTTTGGACTTACAGAACCATGTTTTCCTGCCCTTTTGACCTTTAGGATAAGGTCTGGTAGGGGCAGAAAAATGGACTCCAGCGGCAGACAGAGTCTTACCATCTTGTTGGCTCCTGGTGAGAATTTCTTTTACTTTAGGCCTGGACAATGACGAGCCATCAGAGGGAGTGTCAATAAAGGAAGAACGGAAGGGTTCTGCAAACTCACAAAGGTGCATCCAGGAATGTCTACAAAGAGCTATTCCTGTGCCTGCTGCCCTGCTCCCTCCATTGGCTGCATAAGGTATGAGCCGCATGGAGGAGTTAGATATGGAGGTTAAGGTTGCAAGCTGGGAGTTAACCTTATCAGATAAGTCCTGGGTTGTAGCATCTTGCAGGGTATCTCCTAGCTCTTTTAGGAGATATCTCTGAAGTCGCGTGAAATGCGACAAATAATTCAGTGACCGTAAAGTAAAGGCCACTGAAGAAAACATATGCTTCCCGTATCTATCCATCGTATGAGAATCCTTGTTCGGTGGATGAACAGATACAGAAGTTTCAGCCAACTCCTTTTTTGTGGCTGCTGCCACCACCATTGCATCTACAGGAACCCCTTTAGTTAAGTACTGCCTATCTTCCGAGGCCGTAATGAACTGATTAGGCCTCTGCAAAACAGGGTCCACTAAATCCAGAGAGTCCCACACCTTCCAGCTCACCAAACCCAGGAGAGGGTCAAAAGGTGGAGACACCCAAGAGGTGGAGGGGCAAGAGCTAAATGCCTCCAGGTATACAGAGTTATCTTCAGAAGGGGAAAGGGACTTCCAGCCACCCCTCTGTTTAAGGATCTCCAGGATGTCTGAAAAGGAAACATCCTCTAGAGGGGGAACTTGGGAACCCTTCTGAATCCTCTAAGTCAGTATCAGAAATGACAGACTCAGGGGAGTCTATGTGTTTCCTCTTACACTGTCTCTTCTGAGGGACCTCCTTGGGGGAATGTTCTGGAAAGGAATAGGAAGAGGAGGAGGATCCACCCATTGTGGCTTCCTGGGGTGCTGACTCTCTACTCTGTGGTTGATGGAGAGGTAATGAAGAGGTGGACACTGGTCCCTTAGGAGGAAGAGAGGCTGGAGCCAAAGGTGGAGTAGACTCAGTGGAGAGCACACTCCGCATCACCTCGAAGGCACTGTGGTCCTGGGCCAAGAGAGACTCTGGCCCCGAGAGACCAGGAGATCTCAGCACCAAGGAGGGTGGCTCCGAGGCAGATGAGGGAGCTGAACTCACCTGAGCTGAGGTGCCGAGTGAGAGATCCAGCTCCAAGGGTCCGACCCAACTCCCCCCAAAGCCGATCTGAGAGTGTCGGCCCCCAGGTCCCTCAATGGACAAAAACATCGAAGAAACTGGAGCAGATGTCAGATATGAGATATCAGTAGTGATTACTGGCTCCAGTGGATCCAGCACAATGACTTCCATACTCTCTAGCGCCAAACTCATCCGAGTTGGAGGAGGAATAGGCATAGTAGAAGGTACCATTGTTGGCTCCAAGGTCCAATAGGCTGGGCTCCAAAGCAACCTCCTCACTACCTGCTCCACGGCCTCATCCGATAACCTGGAGAATCTAGAGGAATGACTGGAAGACTTGTGACTACCTGCCACCAACTGTAATAAAGGAGAGACTGGCACCGAGCAAACAGGCACCAAGGATGGTGACTGGTTCCTCTTTCGGCTCCGCAATGGCTCAGATGAGACAGATGGAGCAGAGGGAGAACCATGTTTTTCAGCTCCGATAACACTTGGAGCCAAGAAGGCATCATGCCTGGTGCTGCTTGTCGGCTCAGACACTGGAACCGATGAAGCAGACTTTGGAGTCTTGTCTGATTTTTTAATCTGATTTCCTTCATCCACTTTTAATAAGCCCCTCAATATAAGCTTGTTCCTCCTCTCCTGCAAGACCCTGGCACTAAAACTATGACAAATGGAACAGGAGTCTTGAAGATGGAGTGGACCCAGACAGTACACACAACTAATGTGTCCATCAGTAATGGACATCTTTCGAGTGCAGGAATCACACTTTTTGAATCCTGACTTATGTTCCTTAGCTGGTTCCTTAGACATACTAGCTATAAGGAAAAGATTTCTCAATAAAAATTAAAACAACAACTATAGCTGTTATAAAGAGAAAGTAGCAAAGAAACAGTATCTAAAATAAAGTACTATATATATATTTTTTTAGAGAAGAAAAAAGTGGGGAGGAGAAGTCCCTAAATTAAACAACTATCTCCTCCTAAAAGAATTACTCCTAAAAGGCTTGTAAAGAAGAAACAATGGGAAGAATCCTCTAATTTAAATAGGGATTATTGTGGAGAAAATAAGGCCCAAAGAAAAGATAGCCGCAAAATAAACTTACAACATTTGATAAGGGCTAAAAATAGCACAGACTGTTACTATAGCACTAATACATAAAAATAACTAACAATTTGACAGAAAAGTTAGAGAAATATATAAAATACTAAATTTTCCAAGCCTGAGCCAGTGAAGACAATCCCAAAGCTTCAAGTGGCAAACGAGATCTGGGGAATAGCCACTAAGCACTATGGGATAGGTATTCAGCCTCGAGCCAGTAGAAGCTCTCGAGCTTTAGTATAGCCTGAGTCGGAGCCGAGGTTTTGGCTCCAAACCCAAAGTAGCAAGACTGAAGGTGAGATAGGACAACATAACATCACGCTTTTTCAACTGCTTATCACAAGATGGTCAATACTCAGGGGCAGCTCGTGCTATAGGACTGCAGCTCCCCCACCTGTAGAATAAAGAAATTAAACAATAAAATTGAAAAATAAAATTAAAAAAATAAATAAAATTCATGGACTCCAAGCATGCATGTATGGTTCCTGACTGCTATGTTATGCAGGTGTTTTGTGCTAAGAGGCTGACAGCTGTGCTATGGTGAGAACTGAATTCACTAAATGGTAGCCATTTAAGTTTCCATCTTCCTCTTTCACAAAACAGTTGATTTGGCATAGTGGTATGTTGCTCTGACTGTTTTACACAGGGTCCTGTGTTTAAGGCTTGGCAGTGAAATGTATGGTGGTAACACAGCATTTTATTCTAGCAACTTTCCAACATTATACAAGCAATGTTTAAAATGTGTCCCTGGTTTTTGGGGTTTTGTCCCCCCCACAATAAACTTTGGCTTTTTCCAGATTTCTTTGTGCTGCAAAGTTCAGAGATACAGCTGAGTGAGTAGAATTTACAAGGAGCTGAGAGCTGTGGGGAAGCAAAAGTTTAGTGCTGTTTATGCTGCATCTGCTTGCCTTGTTAATAGCACAACAGGTAGTATACTTGCATTTGATGCAGAAGGCTGTGGGTTCTACTCCCACAGTAGATAGATGCATCGCTGATACTGTTCTGTGCAAACGGGGTGGATGATGCACTCCTTTTTGGTGAAGATACCTAGCAACTATGAACCTGTTATCAATTTGCCATCCATTCCCTATTGCAATATTGCTAGCTTATCATTTTTTAGTGTAAGATAGGCAATTTATTCCTCAAGGGTAACAGGCACTTTATTTGTAGATGAAACAATGAAATACAAAGTTGTTTGCTAGCAGCAACCTCTTCATTAGTTACAGATCTCTTTAATGTGGAATTATTTAGATGACTTTTACTTCTTCAGAGATTGTGCATATGTACTGATACTGGTAGACTGTAGAAGTTTGAGTAGACTTTTATGATGGAAATGTTCTGAATTGGGCAGTTTTGTCATTACTGGTGCATGCATTTTGTTTCATTGTTTACTGGAAAAATTTCAAAACAATAAATTTAAAACACCCTCTAAAACTATTCTGTATTGTACAAGGAATATAATTTAATACAATCAGGAAGGTGTATGAAAGAGCATGTGTATGTTTTGTGTGCAAGGGGCCTGTGATTTGAAAACAGCCCAAACCCAAAGTTAATCTGCCACTGGCAAAATGTATTTTCTTTGAATGTGGGTTTCAATGCTGTTTCAGTGAATGTGAGTTTTCAAGGGCAGAGAAGTTTTAATGCTAAGTCTGTTTTCATTGTGAGACTGCATTGCTTTGTTTAGCAGATATGATATCTATTAGTGTTTGTGCTGTAAAATGCAAAATATGGGGTGGGAGGATGACATAATGATTAAGGTGTTTACCTTAAAAACACAAGGTGCAGGGTTTGATTCTCACATGGGGTAACTGGCTAGGCTTCAAATAGCCCAAAAGGGCAGTTAACCTAGTACTAACCTATGAATAAAACTTTCGAATGAAGTCCAAATCATTGCAGAAGTAAAGCAGTATGCACATTAGTGTTTATGTTTTTTGTTTTTCGGCTTTTCCCGGTTAGTGTTTATGGTAAATGGGGTGAAATAGCCAAGTAATGGTTCATTGGAATGGCTGTAGGGGGGGAAGCTCCATTCGACCATGATTTTGTGAGGGGGGGAAGGGCAGCAAACCAGACAGCCCCGGCTGAACTACACCTCTCAACTGTCCAGATTTTTGCAGAATGAAGAGATTTTTGCTTCTTATTTTTGGTTTGTTCCTCATAAAATTTGTGGTTTTCTGTCAAATCATTTAGGAATGAAGTCACTAAATAATGATAGACACTGAGTTTCAGACTTCATAACCTTCAGAAAAATGCATGCTAAAGCAAGACCTGTTATTCTATCAACTGTCTCAGTTTATACAAGAGCAATTTTTAGCACTGTTTATGTGTTTCCCCCATATATTTGGCCTTGTCCAGATTGCCTGCATTAACAGGTTGAGAGGTACATGCAAATAAATTGCTTTATAGAATTAGGCATAGCCAAACCTCTCAACTGTCCCCGATTTTGGCTCAAAATGTTCCTCTTCCTCTAATAATCCCTCCGCAAAATGGCAATTTTGGAAGAAAACATGGAGGGTTTACAATTAATAAATAACTGTAATAATCAGTTATAGATTGCTTTTATTTCAGAAATGCATGTAGATTCTTTTATTTTGTCAGCTGCTCAAGTTAGCAGTACTAATATTAAAAAGTGTCCCTTCTTTGACAGGTTCCCAGCTGTATTGTGTGGCTATTTTATATTTTTGAATCACATTTTTGGTCCATTTTTCATAAAATTGTGTTTTTTTGGCAAATTAGTGGCAAATCATTAAAGACTGAAGTTAGAAAATCATGACAGACATTTCAGTTTCAGATTTCATACCCTTCAGAAAATTCATACTAATGCAAAACCTACTATTCTATTATCTTTCTAAGTTTATAAGAGCAATATTTAAAAATTGTCCCTATTTTTGGGCCTTTGTCCCACTTCTATGTATGGCTTTGTCCAGATTTTTTGCTCTGAGGTTGAGAGCTATGACAAATGTGTTAGGGCCATCGCAGTCAGCCAGAGACATTTCAAATTGTGACATACTTGTTGCACCCCACTCCCCCATGTAGTGACTCTGGATGCGTCCAAGCAAACCAAGGAGCAGTTATGCAGTGTAAATGTGCAGACTATCCCCCCATCCAAGGTAGACACAAGTACTATAATGGCTTTTCATCTGTCCTTGATTTTGCAGAATGTTCTGGTTTCTGTCATATCTTTATACTGTTGATTTATGCTTATTATTATTCAGAAAGTGCCTGTTGCTCTGTGTTTAAGTAGCAATGCTTTAACGACCATCTGGTAAGCTTGTCTGAGATTGTAAGATGCAAGTAAGTTTTAATAAGCATACTGGTAACGAATTGCCAACATTGAAAGCCTTTCTGTTGTTGCCATGCAGAGAATACGTACATAACTAGATAACATATAAGCCTTGGGTATTGAAATGCATATGACAGTATTTGTAATAAAGGACAGGATTACATTGCTTTAACAGCTCATTACAGGCTTTACCTGCAAACTAAACAGAATGCCAATCTATCGTGTGTGGTCCATATCCTGTGCAATAATCCTTTAAGCAATGTATGTTGAGCTTGTTTCCTGTTTGCTTTTCATTTTTTACTTTGATCATGTTTTCCCCATGAAACAAATAGATAGTTGTTGTCAGGCAGCAGGTCTTTTTTGGATAAGAAGCATTTTTACAAGCAGGAGTGTCACAGAGATTGCTACTTTCAGCATGTTACTTGGTACTTTTATAAAGCTGAATATAAATTATAATTAGAACTGCAGTGCAAGGAGAAGTGGTTTGAATTGAGTGCTGCTTATTTTTCTTATACTTGATTTTGACTAGCATTCCAGTAATGTATTTAAAATGTAATTTATTTTTTCATGCCTCACAACCTTTTTGTTTCCATCTAGATATTAAGTAAGCTGCCATGCAGCCAATGGATTGAATTTTTTTTTTCTTCTACACTTTCCTTTTTTCTTGATTGGACTCTCATAATGATGGTTTGGCAGCCAGAACATCGTATTTAATTAAAGTTATAGTTTTTGTGGTTTTAAGCATAGCTCCTCTCCTTTCTATTTGGCCACACCCATTCCCATTGACCCCACCCATTCAGCTGTCTCCTGCAGCCCCCCTTTGATTTGAAGTCACCAGCCGCCACTGTCAATACTAAAACCAGATTCCCTATATATTTGCAACCAAAGACAAAAGAGTTCTACATAGTCAGCAAAAACAAGACCTGGAATGAATTGTGTCGCAGGCCATCATCTTCTTTTACAAAGTTTAAAATTAAATTAAGGAAAGCAAGAAAAGCATCTAGGCCACTGACAAATGAGCTCAGCAATATTTAAAGTGTAATTATGTGATTAGCTTTCCAAGTATTTTAACTGGAATAAAGGGAAAGAGTGGTCTCTGAGTACGTAATGATGTAGGAGATAAACAAAGAATTCTGCCAACATAATTGACTGATCATAGTAAACCATAAGGAATAAGACCTGGTTCATAACGTGCCTAAAGAACAATGGATAGAGATCCATGATATTGTCCATAAGATGGCATCAAACACATTCCAAGTAGAAAGAAGATTTAGAAAGGTAAAGTGACTGATGGTGGAGGCTTTAGATGTGCCCAAGGAAAACAGGAGAGCAAAAGTTATTGGGGATTTTTTATTATTTATTTATTTATTTAAGTTTGATGACCAGGGAAGTCAACTGGGCCTGAAAGAGCCCCTTTTCAGTTGAGGCCTGGGGAGAAAAGCTCCACGATAATGTACTTTACTTGCCAGATTTTACAAAGTTATAAATTCAATACAGAAGATTAAACAATTTCAGATTATATGCACAATATTTGTGGACATAAGTTCTTACAGGATATTAACATTTTAGATTAGATGCATAAACAATTTGCAGTTTGAAGACACATATTATGAAGAGTGACAAGGTTACATACAGAGAATAAACATGACATAATATTGAGACATTTTGATCTGAGCTCATTGTAGGTTAAACACTCTTATACTATATATCTACTAGGCATCTGTAGGTTGGGATGACTTTATGTGGGGAAGTAACATAGTGTATATAGAGGAAAGAATATAGTTAGAGAGATCAATATTAGGTTATGGAGGGGAAGGGATAGATTTATTGGTAGAAAAACAACCTTATTAGAGGAAATTGGAGAAGCTATCAGTGCCAGGTAAATGGGGGGAGAGGTTTATGTTGGATCATGACAACACAGAGATGAAAAAAGAGATAAAAAAGGCACATTGAATGCAAAGTTTCATTAAACAGTGGGGACAGATAATAAGGCATGTGTAAATCAGCAGTATAAAGAACTGGAAGAAGACAACAGAAAGGGAAGGACACCTGTTCAAGAAATGAGTGGCATTAAGGGAAACTTCCAGGTAAAATTGGCATAAAAGATAAAGATGGGAGGAATGTAAAAGTAGCAGAGGATATTAAAAATATATGGCAAGAGCATAAAGATGAACTACATATGCAGGGCCTCAGCATCACTGATACATACAATGGAATGTTCTGTAATCTAGAGCCAGACATCCTGGAGGGTAAAGTTAAATAGGCCTAGGCTGCTGGGAGTTATGAGTTGCCATCTGAATTGCTTAAAATATTGCAGAAATGATGCTGTTGCAGTGCTGCTTGGAATTTGCATGGAAATTTGTATATCACTACAATGGCCAGTAAATTGTAAAATGTCTGTATATATTCCAATCCCAAAAAAAGAATACTTCTAAAGAGTGTTAAATTTATCAAACAACTGCATTTGTTTCATGTACTAGCAAGGAAATTATCAAGGTCCTGCAAGTTTGACTCTAGCATCTTATGGACTGAGAACTTTGAGATGTTTTTTAGAACAGGCAGAGGCACCATAGGTCAAATTGGATAATGGAAAAAGCAAGGGAGCTCCAGCAGAATATTTACCTCTGCTTTATGACTATTATAAAGTGATTGTGCTGACCATAACAAACTTTGGAGAGTGCTTAGAGAAATATGATACAGGATTACCTCATTTCCCTTCTAAGGAATCTGTATGCAGAACAAGAAGTAACAGAATAGAATAGGGAACATCTAAATGGGTCAAGACTGGGAAACAGTAAGACAAGACTGTACATTGTCACCTTAGTTATTCAATTTTAGTGCTGAATATATAAAGCAAAATGCAGTATTAGATTAAATAGAAGTTGGAATCAACATTTATGGGAGAAATACTAACAATCTCATATATGCAAATGATACCACTCTAATGGCTGAAAGAGAGGAAAAATTGAAGATCCTCTTGAAGGAGGTGAAAGTAAAAGGCGCAAAAACTGGTTTGTTACTCATCATAAAAAATAAACTGAAATTATATCATCCATCCATATAATTTCATTGCAAGTAGATGAGGAAGAAGAATTGAAGGCAGTGATAGATTTTATTTTTCTGGGCTCAAACATCTTTGCGACAGTGATTGCAGCCATGAAATTAAAACATTCTTGTTTTTGAAAGGAAAACTGTGGCAAATCTGGATAAGAATTTAAAAGAGCAATGACATCACAATGTCAACAAAGGTCCATGTAATAAAAGCTGTGAGAGCTGGACTATAAGTAAAGCGTCACACCAGAAAATTGATGCTTTTGAACTCTGATGTTGGAGAAAACTTTTGAGAATTCCATGGACTGCAAGAAGGTAGAGCCAGTCAATTCTTAAGGAAATAAATCATGGCTGGTCCCTGGAGGAACTGATTAAAAAAAAAAATAAATAATTCTTAAATACTTTGGCCACATAATATGAAGAAAGAATTTCCTAGAGAAGACACATATGCTGGGAAAGATTTTAGACAAAAGAAGGGAGTGACATAGACTAAGGTTGATGGAGAGCAGTACTGAAGTAATGAATAGGAATTTGCAAGATCTTAAAGAAGCAGTTCTTTGCAGGTAGTTCTTGTATGCTACAGTCCTTGGGATCATGAAGAGTCAGATTCAGCTAAATGACTGAACAACGACACCATTATCTTATGCCCACAAAAAGTCTGGCTATTTCTTCTCTATTGATTCATATCTACAACATATTTCCCTTAATATTGACTTCTGTAACAGATGGGAGAAGAGCTTGTGGTAGTGGCTGGGGGGTGGTCATGTAAGGATGCAGCATACAGGTTAGTGTCTTCTACCTCTTGTGTAAAAGAAATAATCAAGAGTGAGTGAAAATATTGAGAAATTTGATTCCTGTACATACTAGCTTGCTACATAAATTAAACTCTGTTATTTCATACTGGCTTAAGTACCATGTCACAGATTTTGTTGTTTGCTTTAGAAGTGTTGCAACCATTTATGCGTGTATGTAAATTTAGCATTTTTCTTTTTTGCCTTCTGGCATATTAAAACTCATATGACCAAACTTGTACAATGCAAAAGACAAGCACAGTGTGCCGTTAATACTTTACATTTTGCTAAATGATGCAGATCATATGTTACAAAAAATGCCAACGGAATATGCCAGCATCTCTGATACGTAGAGAAGAGCCAGAGCAGGTATCACAAGAGAAGATGGAGGTAGCAAACCAAAAAAATAAATCTTTTCTTTTGTAAACTGGGAAACAAAAATGAAGGTGACGGTTAGGCAATTGTTTCTGATTATAACCACAGCTGCATAGTGGTTGATAATGCCATAATGTGGGGTAATCATAGTCATTTGTGAAATTGCAAGACGAGTGCAGATTATTCCAAAAGGTTTCATTCCAGCACTAATTCATTCAGCATATAGCTTACATAAAAGCACTTTACTGTAGGGCTGCCATTGAGGTGATTCACATACCCTCCTTTTCTTCCTAAAAGTGATCATCCAGTCGTGGACGACTATTTCTTACAATGTTACATATGTGTTATTGTACTGTATGACAGACACTATTTATTTATTTATGTATTTGTTTGTTTGTATTTGTTGACTGGGAAAGGTCCATAGGTTCATAGGTATATACCGTACTTATGACCACTACAGCCTTTATATGTCAGACACTATTTATTTATTTATGTATTCTTCTTCTTCTTTCGGCTGCTCCCATTTGGGGTCGCCACAGCAGATCATCTGTTTCCATTTCTTCCTGTCCCCTGCATCTTGCTCTGTCACACCAACCACCTCCATGTCCTCTCTCACCACATCCATAAACCTTGTCTTAGGCCTTCCTCTTTTCCTGTTACCTGGTAGCTTCATCCTTAGCATCTTTTTCCCAATATACTCTGCATCCCTCCTCAGCACATGTCCAAACCAATGTAATCTTACCTCTATGGCTTTGTCTCCAAACCTTCCAACCTGGGCTGACTCTCTAATATACTTATTCCTAATCCTGTCCACCCTTGTCACACCCAGTGCAAATCTTAACATCTTTAACTCTGCCACGTCCAGCTCTGACATCTGCCTTTTTGTCAGTGCCACTGTCTCCAACCCATATAACATAGCTGGCCTCACTACCCTCTTGTAGACCTTCCCTTTCACTCTTACTGGTACTTGTCTGTCACAAATCACTCCTGACACTCTTCTCCACCCACTCCAGCCTGCCTGTACTCTCTTCTTCACCTCTCTTCCACACTCACCATTACTCTGAACTGTTGATCCCAAGTATTTAAACTCATCCACCTTCACCACCTCTACTCCCTGCATCCTCACCATTCCTCTATCCTCCTTGTCATTCACACACATATATTCTGTCTTAGTCCTGCTGACCTTCATTCCTCTTCTCTCTAGAGCATATCTCCACATCTCCAGGGTCTCCTCCACCTGTTCCCTACTCTCACTACAGATTACAATGTCATCTGCAAACATCATGGTCAATGGGGATTCCTGTCTGATCTCATCTGTCAACCTGTCCATCACCATTGCAGATAAGAAAGGGCTCAGATCTGATCCTTGATATAATCCCACCTCCACCTTAAACGCATCCGTCACTCCCACCGCAGACCTCACCTCTGTCACACTACCCTCGTACATACCCTGTACCACTCTTACATACTTCTCTGACACTCCCGACTTCCTCATACAATACCACAACTCCTCTCTAGGCACCCTGTCATATGCTTTCTCTAAGTCCACAAAGACGCAATGCAACTCCTTCTGACCTTTTCTTTACTTCTCCATCAACACTCTCAGAGCAAACGTTGCATCTGTAGTGCTCTTTCCTGGCATGAAACCATACTGCTGATCACTAATCATCACCTCCCTTCTTAACCTAGCTTCCACTACTCTTTCCCATAACTTCATGCTGTGACTGATCACTTTAATCCCTCTGTAGTTACTACAGCTCTACACATCACCCTTATTCTTAAAAATCGGTACCAAAACACTTTTTCCCCATTCCTCAGGCATCCTCTCACTTTCCAAGATTTCATTAAACAATCTAGTTAAAAACTCCACTGCCATTTCACCTAAATACCTCCATGCTTCCACAGGTAAGTCATCTGGACCAACAGCCTTTCCATTCTTCATCCTCTTCATAGCTATCCTTACTTCCTCCTTGCTAATCCACTGCACTTCATGATTCACAATCCGCACATCATCCAAACTTCTCTCCCTCTCATTCTCTTCATTCATCAGCCCCTCAAAGTACTCTTTCCATCTGCTCAACACACTCTCCTCGCTTGTGAGTACATTTCCCTTATTATCCTTTATCACCCTTACCTGCTGCACATCTTTCCTAGCTCGGTCCCTCTGTCTAGCCAATCGGTACAGGTTCTTTTCTCCCTCCTTAGTGTCCAACCTTTCATACAACTCTTCACATGCCTTATTCTTAGCCTTCGCCACCTATCTCTTTGCCATGCACCTCATCTCCTTATACTCTTGTCTACTTTCTTCATCTCTCTGACAATCCCACTTCTTCTTCGCCAACCTCTTTTTCTCTATACTCTCCTGTACTTCCTCATTCCACCAACAGGTCTCCTTGTCCTCCTTCCTCTTTCCAGATGTCACACCAAGCACCTTTCTAGCCATCTCCCTTACTAGCTGTGCTGTAGTTACCCAGCTATTTGGGAACTCTTCACTGCCCTCCAGTGCCTGTCTTAACTCTTCCCTGAACTCCACCTCACAATTACGCTTTTTCAATTTCCACCATTTGATCCTTGGTGCTCACCTCACACTCCTCCTCCTCTTCTTGATCACCAGTGTCATCCTACAAACCAATGGCCCTTCTACATAAGATATAATCCACCTGTGTGCATTTTCCTCCACTGTTGTATGTCACCCTATGCTCCTCCCTCTTGTTAAAATACATATTCACCACAGCCATGTCCATCCTTTTATTTGCTTATTTGTTTATATATTGACCGAGTAAGGTTCATAGGTGCATACTAGGCTAATGACCACTCGGGCCTTTATAAGTCTTCCTGTGCAACTCAAATGTGTCCCACAAGTTATGTACTTTAGACGTTTACATAGGGGGTGATTACTGGTTATGCCATGATTTAATGACTGCGTCTGTTAATCAGACACATGGGTGCCAGACCAGGGGTGAATTTTCAATTTCCCATCCAATGGTCCAAGTTACACTTAAAATGAGTTAGGGAGGGACTTCATTTTACGTGGATGAGGAGCCTGTTCCAAATAATGGGAATTCTCTGAGATACATATCTGTCTCTCCAACATGACCTACTTATGTTGCAAGCAAAATTTAGGTCTTTAGATCTAGTAGTTCTGACGTTGTTTGTTTTGCAGATGTGCAAAAGTTTCATTAGAGTGGGGTCCAGGGATGCCTTGTATGCCAGGCATAGTTCGCCTTTCAGAAGTCTATAGAAGACCAAGTATAAAGATAGGGCTTTGAGGCAATCTGCATATGGCATTGTGTTTATGCCCTGTATTCTTTTTGCAAGGAACCTTTGTGGACATTCCAGTTGCTGCATGTATCTGATCAGGTACATACCAAAGGGGGCATTATATTCAATGATGGGTCTGATGAGGGCCGAGTATAGTGGTACAATGACTTCCCTGGACCCTAGATGCCATGCTCTTACTTATAAGCTGAGCTACATAGAAGGATTTCCTTACTAGCTTGGACACATGTTGGTCAAAGGCCGTGTTCCCAGATCCCTAACTAGCGGGTCACCTCTTAGGAGTGTTTTACCAATGACATAGTCTCCTGTGGTGGCTGAGTTCCCAAAAGGTACTATAATGCATTTCTTGGCATTGAGTTTTAAGCCATGGCTTTGTCAGTAGTCATTTGCCAGTGTTAAACCCATTTATAAGATGTTTGCAGATTCTATGACTACTCAGTTTGCAGTCATCTGTGAACTTGGTCAGCCAGAGGCATTTGACAGTGGCCTTGACTTCCAAAAATAAATGGGGCATGCCAGCAGGGAGCTCTGAGGGACTCCAGTGATGAGATGCTTCTTTGTAGGTGGTCTCACCAGTCTTAACTTCCTAGGTCCTATCTGTGAGCCATTTGGTTATCCAGTACATTATAAAGGGGTTTGTGCCTAATTCCATAAGCTTGTTGGCAGTGCCCAAGTGCGGTATTGTATAAAATGCATTAGCCATGTCAAGGTAGGAAGTATGCTTTGTTTTACCATCATCCATTGCCTTAATGATCTTCTCAAAGGTATCCACCAGGTTCAGTAGGCATGACCTTCCTTTGACAAAGCGAAACTGGAATGAATCCAGTGTCTAAAGGTCTCCTACGTCTTTGTTTACCATTTTCACAATAATTCTTTCTATGGCTTTGCATATGACTAATCAAACTAATGGGCCTGTAGTTTCTGAGATCTGTTGATGGTCTGCCCTTATGAAGATGGATGACTATAGCAGTCCTCAATGCTCATGGCATGAAGTCTCTTTTGAGACTATTGTTAACTCCAGTGGCCCTGATAGGTCATATTTTAGACTATTCAGGAGATATCCTGGGATATTATTGGGGCCCATTCAGACTGTGTTCCTGGTCTTAGTGAATCCAGCCAAAACATGCTCTCTATTTATAGTTGGAGGGTTTATGTTTGAAGGTATTTCTTGGGAGTGACAGGGGGTGAGTGGGGAGTAAAGCTATGACTGAATTTGTCAGCAGATTCTCTATATTGCACGCTTAGTGAATGTGATGCCATTAACCACCAGTTTAGCACATTGCTCATACATTCATAGGTTCATAGGTGTTTACTAGGCTAACAGCCACAAGGGCCTTTTTAAGCCTAGCCATGCATCCCAAATCTCTGACGACTTCTGATACCCTTGATAAGTGTAAGCATGGGCCTGGGAGATGAACCATTTACAGGTTACCTGTCTGCATCAGAAACATAGGTGCCAAACCAGGGATGAATTTCTGGTTTCCCATCTAATTGTCCAAGTTGCACTTGAATTGGATTAGGGAGGAACTCTGCCTCACATGGATGGGATGCCTGTTCCATAGATGGAGTAGTCTCTAGGATACATACCTATCTCTCCAGTAGGTCCTATTTATATCACAGGCAAGGTTTAAGTCTTTAGAACATGTAATTTTGGTACTGTTTGTTTTGTTGATATGCAGAAGGTCCATCAGAGTGGGATCTGACAGTGACCTGTGTGCTAGGCATAGATCTCCCCTCAAAAGCCTGTAGGAGAGAGAATACAGGGATAGGGCTTTGAGGTGTTCTGCATAGGAAATATTACTTATGCCTGTATTATTTTAGTGAGGAACCTCTGTGGACATTCCAGTTGTTGGATATGCCTGGTTAGGTACATACCAAAGGGGGCATTGTACTCAATGATCGGTCTGATGAATGCCGAATACAGTGGAACAATGACTTCCTTGAACATAGATGCCATACCTTTGTTTATAAGTTGTACAAAATAGAATGATTTCCTCATCACTGTAGACACGTGATGATTAAAGGCTAGATTACTATGTGTCTCCCTAAGTTCCTGATTACTAGGTTAACTCTAAGGGGTGTGTTGTCAATATGGTAGTTACCAGGGATGGATGGCTTCCCAAAAGGATACTATTATGCATTTCTTGACATTTAGTTTTAGTCCATGACTCTGACACCAGTTGTTTGCCTGTGTCAGCCTGTCCTGGAGAACTTTTGTGTCAGTGTGAGATTCAATGACAGTTCCTAATTTGCAATAATCTGCAAATTTAGTCAGCCAGAGACCACTGACATTGGCCTTGATTTCTGAGAAGTAAATGCCAAAAAGGAGCGGTCCAAGAATTGATCCCTAAGGGACTCCACTTGTGACTGACCTCTTTGTAGAGGTGGACTCCCCAATTCTAACTTCCTGGGTCTTGTCTGTGAGCCAGTTGGCTATCTACTTGGTGACATACGGGTTTGTACCTTACGTCTTGAGTTTGTCAACAATGCCTTTGAGGTTTCTTGACATACCCAAAGAAAGCTTTATGGTTGTCCCTTGTCTGGAAGGCTATCTTGAACTCAGAATTGGATTTATTAGACTTAATTAGCCCTCTTAGTTGTCTGTTTAATTTGATAAGAGAGTTCTAATCTTTATGGGAGTTACACTTCTTGACTTTAGCCATATTTGTTTTCCTTTTTTTGTATAACCTGTTTAATTTGGGATGCCATATGGGTGGTTTGTTCTTGAGTTAGTTTCAGGTTTACATCTTGTAGGTACAGCAGCCTGTTTGCAGCCATTGACATTGTTGTACAAAGTTTCTTTGAACAATTCTGCATAGGCTGCTGTGTTCTGTGAGTTTGGAGGGGCATTGAATTTTGACATACTATTGCTTAAGAAAGGGTAGTTTGCCTTGGAAATGTTCCCAACTCTTGCTGGATTTATTGGGGTTAATGAGCTGATTTTGATTTTCAAGGTGACAGCTTTATGGTCAGACCTTACCAGGGAGAACATGAGATGGAAGGAGGGAAGGGAAGGTGCAGTGTTCTTCCACATTTGTGAGTACGAGGTTCAGTATTTTGGAACCTGTAGTGGGTGTATGCACTAACTGGTCAAGTGTGTTTGTATTTATAAAGTTCATAAATTTCTGTGCCTGCAGATCTGAGGCTGTGTAGGATTCCAAGGATATGGAGGGGTAATTAAAGTCCCCCATGAGTAAGATGCTAGACTGGATGGTGAGTGTCTCCAGTAGCTCTAAGTATGTGCTATGAGTTTGGAGGGGCATAAAGCGTGACCTGTAGCTTGCTAGGATATGGTACAGGATTTTATCTATAGTGACCTGCATGTGGAAAAACTCCAGCATGAGATCCCATTTAACTAACCTAGGGATATGCTTGTTATTGATGTATATCAAGACACCACCACCATTTGTCCCTATCTGTGCATCTACTGGTCTAAAAGTGTAGAAAAAAATTGAAACCTTAGACTGCCAGGCTTTAAGCCAAGTCTCTGTAACTGCACAGGTGTCTATATTCTTCAGGGTAAGCAGAGCTTAGAGGGAGTGTAATTTTCTGTTTATGCTCCTGGCATTGAGCAGTAATGCCTTGAGGTTCAGGTGAGTTGATTTTGCTATATCAGAATGTTTATCAATTTGGCATTGCTTAAAAAAGGCTCTATGGGGGGGAATAAAGTTTTAGCCAGTGTTCGAAAGCCTAGAGGGAACAGGTGCAGGCCATCTTTGGCAAAGCAATGTGGTCTGCTAATCAAGTCTTTTCATGCTGAAAAATATTGAATCCCCTTAGAATGACACCATAAACTCAGCCAATTGTTAAAATCAAATCACCTTTTGTTCTTATTGTGGCATCATCTGTGGTGAAGGTAATATGATGCACAATGCTAGGCTCATACCAACCTGAGGCACATTGTCAGAGAGATCAATAATTTTTCTCTTCTTATAATCTAGGTAGATATGTCTAGGTCCCTATCATTTTAGGGAATGCAAGGAATTGTGAACGCTGTTTAGTTGAACATCATTACATGAAATGGCAAAATACTGAAAGCACGGAACAGTGATTTTTTTTGCTAGGGAAAAAAAATCACTGGGCCGTTTTTGGGACTTTTCCATTTCCTCCACTGTGGTGTGATATCAGAGTTGGTACATTTAAGTAGGGTGGGGAGGGGTGAAGCCTCCCACTTTATTTTGTGATTTTTTTTTTTTTTTTTTTTTTTTTACAGATCAGGATCAGCGATTTTATTCCCTGGGGAAAAAATCACTGATCCGTGTGTTCGATATTTTGGGTTTTCAGGGATTGTTGGTCAATTATATGGCATTCACAATTCTGTGCGTTTGCTTATATAATATAGACCCGATATGTCTAAGGTCATTTACACTGCATGGACTGTGAGGGAATCATACTGGTACCTGTGGTGCAGTGAATTGACTGCATGCTTAATTTGGTAGATCCTGGCTCCATATAGGCAAATAGCTGTTATCTTCTCACTGTTCAGCCTGGTTAGAGGGACATCGGTATATCTTACAACAGAGTCCCCTATGACTAGAGTCCTGTGAAGTATGTTTACTTGCCTTATGGGCTTTGTAGTTGGAGTTCCACTAAGTGTGGCTGTATGTGTAGTGCTACCTGTTGTTTTTGTTGAGTGCTTTTGGGTTTGCTGAGGATAATCTTTGCCAATGGGCAGTCTAAGGGGTCTTTGTTGTTTAGGAAGATTGCATTTAAGTGCATCAGCATACATTGGTCTATGTGTGTGTTGTGCACTATGTATGGTGGGTGTGTCTGCATGGTCTTGACAACTTGATGTGTGCATGTATGAAAGAGTTTAGCCTCCAATAACATTGTATTTGTACTCCTGTACCACATTGTATCTGTTACTTTAAGGATTAAGTAGTTGTCAGTAAACACTAGACAGTCATTACATTGTCTCAAGATACCCATATCCACCAAGCTGGCTGCAAAGAATTTAATAAATTGCATATACATGCTATCTGGTCCTCTTAATTGGTAAGCTACAAGGGTGCAGCTTATGTGAGTTAAGAGAAGGCTATTAAGTGTGCTTTCTTTTGGGGGTTTGGAGGTAGACTAGGCAATAAAATACTGAAGTCTACTACATGTAATGATATTGCTACTTGACAAACAAACTAGCTAGTCTAGGCTTATCAGTGCACAAGGCATTTGCACTATACTAACTGCAGAGTACTGCTTTATGGGCAGTTTTGTAGTTAGACTACACTGTTCTTTCTGCACCGTTTTCAGGTAAAGCCCAGGGATACATAAAATTACCAGTCAGATCAAAAATAACATTGTAGTTACAGTATAATATCATTGTCAGATAAAATATACATTTCTAAACAACTAGAAATATATGCATACAGTAGTCATTGTACAGCTGTAAAATTGTAAGACAGAATATATACTTTTAACAGTTTTAGTATAATACATATATAACTTATCCTGATCAAGGAGATTTTTGCAATTCTGTTGCTAAAGAAACATTTACATTTTCCTTCTTTGAATAAGAAGGACTTTATCAATATATATTTTATATATGAAAAAGTAGTAGCCTAGATCTGAGGATCAAAAATGGAGACCACCACCACAGAAAATACCTGTACCAGCTACAAACTGTCCTCACAATTTTATCATCAGAAGGTGACAGGAAATGACATGGAAGTATTTGATGGCTGCTCAGCCACAGAGTAAATGCAAAGATAGGTTTATTAAACTTTTTTATATCACTCCACTGAAACAACTAAAACAAAAAAATGTATATTTTGCAATGAGAAAGCTTGGCAGTGATGAAATGAAAGAAATTAATTACAGTAAAAAGATATATTATAAAATCCTTTGTAAGTGATCTTTAATGCAACCACGACTCCCTAGTAGACCGAGTGTAACTCAGTAACGGGTAAGCAGTCTTATTTGTTATTGCTATAAGCTCTTTACTAATGCTACAGAAAAATCACAGTCTAATATGTACTGCAAACGCGGGTCCCCTTCAGAAGCTCAGGTTTTCAGAAACTTGAAATTCATATTGTCAGGACAATATCATCAAGTTTCCGAAAACTCTGAAGCTTTTGAATGGAGATCACAGTACAGTGAGGATATGGGAATTTCGCCTTTTCACCACTGTAGTGCAATCTCGGAGTTGGGATATATAATATGCAGGGGGTGTGGGGGGTGCAGGGGGACTTGCCACCCCTACAAAAACAGAAAAAAGGTAGGTTTTTGTTGAATTTTGAGTTTTTGGAAACTCGGTTATATCTTCTCAACAATATGAATTTCGAGTTTCTGGAAACTCGAGCTTCTGACATTGACCCACAAATGCAGATAACGTGGTGTTAGTGACTAATAATTGTAAGGATAAAAATCAATACCGGTCAGCAGTGACTTAATAGTCAATTATATACAAACTATCACTGGTTTAGTGACGCAATAAAAATTTGGAGGGATTAGCATATGATTAACCTACAGCCTGAGCTGCCAAGTGCTCCAGATTAAGTGAAACGTGTCACATTTAAGGCACAGAACTCTCAAAGTTCCGCTGTTCCGCATTGAGTGTTGGTTCTGCTTTGCACATTCTAATTGGCTCATATACCACGAAAATAGCTAATCAGCATACAGGTAATATGAGCCAATCAGAGGTTGATTACTGATGCAAAGTGAGCCAACCAGGAGAAGAGGAAAAATAATCAGTGAGAGACTTCCGGGTGACAGCTTTCGTGCCTCTGCGATGTCATATTGCTGGGAGCAATTTACTTTTCTTTGTGGATTTAAGGCAACAATGTTTTTTTCTTTATAAGGGCAGTGGCATTATGATTCAGGAGTTTCTGACACAGATGATTATTTCTTCAGCCAGCAAACGTCTGGGGACTGCAGCAGTTCAACTTCAAGCAAAGATATTAGGATTGTGGAACAGATAAAAAGAACAGTGGAGATTGGAAACTGTAGTACAGTGTGCAAGCCAGTACTCACAAAATGATTTGTGATTTCTTCTCTGGGGAAGCATATCTTTTGGTGGTGTATCTTTGGCTGCAGGTAAGTGCCTAATTTTCAGCCCAGGTTTTGCTAGAATGGTGGAGAAAGAATAGGCAAGCTTTTGTATATTTTTATAGTTTGTGTTCTACAGGATAGCCGAGTTCTCTGCAGTAAATTTGGTGGGGGGGGGAGGCAAAGTCTTTCAGCTTAGTATTTTTTTAGAGGGGTAGGGACATTCTATTATTTTTTTTTCTGTCTCCAGTGTTTGCACTCTATGTACACAACAGCTTACTAATAACTTCAACTAGGAGCTGACATAAAAATAAAATATTAAGTTACTTTGCTGAGTAATATGATTCAGTATTATTTACCATGAATATCAGTTAAGCCTTTTGTGTTCCACAGTGTATTAGTGCTGTAGAGGATGGGGTAATTCTCTGCTGTGCATTTAGTGGTGGGGGGAATTCTCGCAGCTTAAGTGTTTTATGTTTACAAGGTTGAACCTTGAGCTCTCTTTCCTCACTGTCTGTAGTAGGGCAGAACAGCTTGCTAATAACTTCAGCTAGGAGCTCACAGCATGGCAAAAATGAGGGATCTATATTAGAAGACCAAATGTTTAGGTGATCGAACACCTAAACATTGATCTTCTAATATCGAAAGCAAAAAAACAGCTAATGGCCGATTTAACTCAGGGAAAGATTTCCCTTGGCTGTTCGTTGGATTTTGCCATTTCCGTACTGTTGAGCGATCTCGGAGTTGGTATATTTAGTTAGGGGGGGGTGTGGAGGTGAAACCCCCCACTTAGTTTGGATGTAAAGTTTTTTTTTTTACTGGCTGACGTGCGTGTTTCCCTGGGGGGTTCAATATTAGAAGATCGATGTTTAGGTGTTCGATCACCTAAACATTCGATCTTCTAATATAGACCAAAAATTAGTTACTTTATACTTAAAAGCATGTATTTTCTGTGAATATATGTTAAAATTGTTTTAAAACTGATTTTGCAACTGACTCTTTCAATGTGGAACTTCAAGGAACATGGACATTTTAAGACTCAAAGTGAGGAATTCTCATTGATTGCATATTTACTTATGGTAGTGTTTTTCTGATTATACAGTACATTTTTGACTTCAGTTACATGCCTTTTTGTACAGTGTTTACTCTTGATTCATATATACTTCAACTTATTGATTTTGCTTGAAAGACCACTTCAGCTTGGCATCGTGGAGATGGTGTGTTTTTGCGCAGTGTGAAAATAGGGTGTTCCACATTTTGACTATTTGTCACACATTGTCAGGGCCTGTGTTCCACATTGACCTCTTAAGAGTTTGAGACCTATGCCTACAACTGAGCCTAAGGAACAAATTATTCTATCTGTGCATATGTTTACATTTTTAGATGTTACTGTTATTCTATCTGTGTATATGTTTACATTTGTAGGTGTTATATATGGTATTGACTCACATATTATACAACTTCCACATTACCATTATGATCAATGGTTTGTAAACTCAGGATCAGAAAACTATTAAGCTCTGTTTTTAGTTGGCTTTGGGAATCTTTTAAGATGTTTATCTTACCATTTCCTGTATAAAATATTGTGTTATTCCCAGCATTGTCTTTGTTGAGCATGATTAAATGACATTTCACCAAACTGCTGTGGAAATATGCACACCTCATATCCCTTCGGCAAATATTACTGCACTTGTTTCAAAATTGGGACTTGGTTTCCTTGATATTCAAAAGGATATGTAATTCAAAATAAATGGAATTACAGGGTAACACAGACTTATAATTAGTCCCAAAATGCTATTAGAATATGTGGTATACATTATCCTTTGTTGACTGGGTTAGTCTCCCTAGGATAGTGGTCCCATTTCAGGGGAGACCCAAGGTAGTATTTATACTACTGGGGGTGGGACATCAGGAAACGTCCCTTAATCTTTGAGATAGGTGCCATGGGATGTTTTACATTCACTTGAGCTACCGCTAACTCAAGTAGATGGGACCTCAGTTTAATGTCTCACTCAAAGGATAACACACTCAGGAGTGGAGCACTCTGTAATACTGCACTGCAGTGTCAGCAGTCCAATCACCTGAAGTGGAAATAGAACCCATAGCCTTCTAATATACAGTTACTAAATATGAGTGTGCCACCTGTTGATCCACTGACACTGCTTACTCTTAGTTGATTTCTTTTTAAATCAACAGTTTAAAGAATACAAATGGAGACATTATTTTTTTATTTTAGAAAACAGATTGATCAGTAACTATATAACCCAATATTTTCCATACTATTGCATTTATCTACCCTGGCAACCAATCATTTGCATGTAAGGATTTTATCGGTCATGTTCACGGTAATAATCAGAATTATTTGGGGCAACTAGTCCAGAAATTATATAAAGCAGCATGGATGCATTGACAAATGAAATATATTAGGTTTTATTTAAAAAAACAGCAAATGTTCAAAAAGAAACTCATTATCTGGAGATGTCTAAAATGCCAAGAATGATAAAATGTGAAATATAAAATGAGTCATTCATGTCAGGATAATATAAGGATTAGTAATTTCTCTGATACATTTAAATATCATATTTGTGTACACAACTTGTCAATACAGCATTAAAATACTATATGCTATTCATTTTACACCATATAGGCTATTTTCTTTGCATGTAATTACTACCTCTCAATGTTAGTATTGCAGATGGGAAATAGCAATGTGTATTATTTGTACTGGATCTGTCCACAAGTTAGTCAATAGCAACTAAAATAAAGAATGAGCAGAGCATTGATATACCATGTGAGCAAAGGAATTTTTGTTTGGGATCAAAAAAGATTTGTAAAAAAATGTAATAACAAGGGGAGGACATGTCTTAATAAACATGTCTTAACAAATACTGTTCTTATTACTGCAAGGCTTTCCCATAGATATGAACCAGTTCTAAATCAGGAATGGGCCAAAGAGGGTTGATGTCATTATAAAATATCCAATAAGAAATACAATAATCAAATGTCAGCCACTAAAGGAGACAACCAGTCCGAAAAGACATTCTCCAAAGTTGCACTAGTCAATCTTGAGCCTCCTGCCACTGCACGTCAGAAATGAGAGCAATTATCTTTCTTCAGAAGTTCACTGCTGGATCACCTGTTCATTATCCTTGACTGTTAATGTTCCAGCGGCACAGGACAAAGTTTAATATTACTGTGAACCACCAATGAGCCCATGAAAAAATCTACTACAGCCCAATAAATACAGTGAAATCATAAATGCTGGGATTCAGAAAGACGTTGGTTGCGGTCATTGCCAGACCACCATTGTTTACCCTGCTGGTGTGATGAGGCCCAAAGCTCATTAACAAGGAAGAACAAAGGAAATCAGTGCAAGAAGGTGGGCTTAGTAAATATCCCACAATGCAACAGGGTCTATGTGAACTTTCACAGTGGCTGCTGGGAAACGTGAGTACAAGCAATGCTTGTCAGTCGTGCACTTGCCTTAGTGAGGCTCTGATCAATCATGCACACAAAGTAGCAGCAAGAAGAAAGTGTCACATGGAAGCTTTAAATGGCTCTCATACAGGTTTGCTCATCTATTTTGACCAAATTAAAGGGTGGAAATGGGAATATAGGAAAGTGATGAAAAAGGGGAAAGCAAACTGCTGGTAGAATATAAGGTGAAAACCTAAGGAATGATCAGGATGGAGTAGAGGAAGTCAGGGTAAAATATTTTGTGAGTCAGGAGCCCAGTTTTATTTATAGAAAAGTCATACCTCTCAGTTGTCATCAGTAGAGTTAAGGGTAAACAAAAATCAAATATTTTGAGATCATGAATGAGAAACACAATTTGACTGATAGATATGAGATCAAAGGATAATCAAAACAGGGTCCAGTTTTAACAGGAGTGGAGCAAAAGTGGTATAAGACATTAAGCCTCCAAATGTTTTCCAATTTAGAAGAATGATGGCAAGGTAGTGTGGGAAAGAAAGGAAGTAAGGGTAATAAGAAGAAGGTAAGAGGGTTAGGGTAGGTAGCAGGAGCATGCACACACAAACAAGCAAACATAAGACAGACAAAACTGACAAGATAGGTGCTGACACAGTGAGGGTGTGAACACAATGGAGATGGAAAACATCAAACAGAAGGAAGATGATGGTGATGCGGATGACAGGACAACAAATGAGAGTGAGCAGAGTTAGAAAAAGGGAAGTTAACACCAAGATGGGAGACAGACTGGAGCTGCACTGCAGCCATCTCTGCAATCAGCTGCACAGCAGCAGCTTACCTGCCAGCTGGGCTCCTTTACCACTGGGTCCTGGCTCTGATGGAGAAGCCAGTGTATGGCAGAGCAGGGTTGGGACTCACTGAGCTGCAGGAGGAGGTTCTCTAGATCGTCAAAGTATTCTACTAGCCTCTGGTCAATAAGCTCCACCATGATGACCATGAGCTGCCAGTGGCTCACAAAGCAGTCAGTTCTAATTACACTGTTGCCATCAAGGACAGCAACACCAAACTCCTGTGCAGGGCTTGGTGGTGTGCCTGCTACAGCTGCTATTACAGGTGTGGAGGTGACTGTGGCAGCCTGGGATGCAAATGTTGTCTGTGGTGGCAGTGTCATCTGTGGTGGCCAACAGGTCTTCCTGGAGCAGCAGGTGCAGGTTTAGAGGCTGTTGCATATAATTGTAAAAGGATATGGAGAGGAATAAAATAATAAACAAAATAAATATATGTAATTCAAAGGATAGGGAGAATGGGGTAGTACAGATTCAATGAAAAAATGCAGCTGATACCTACCTTTACTATGATAATGTTACAGCTACTATACTCTAAAGAACAACATACACTCACATCAAATATCCAGTGACAGACCAATTAACAACCAAGGGGTGACCGGAACCCATAGGCATCTTCATATGCCATCCAAAAGGTAAAGCCTTAACATGTTAAGCTACTTGTATAATCCTGATGAAGGCTGCAGTCACATCCAACAACAACATTTGGCAAAGTACATTAAAAATGAGGGTGTTGAGAGATGAAATGAAAAACTGCAGCTCAGACTTATTTTTTCACTTATAATATTATAGGTGCTACATGCAAAAGTACAGCAAATATGCATCCCTAATTACCAATGATGGTACAATCAAACCCACAGCTATCAGCACAACAAACCTGCAACACAAAGCCTTAACATTTTGAGTTACTTGTAAAATTCCACCAATGCATCCATACACACACACACACACACACACACACACACACACACACACACACACACACACACACACACACACACACACACACACACACACACACACAAACACACATGCACACACGCACACACACAGTAATGGCATCAATCAGTCATACTGCTGCCTTTTAACTGTGGAACTTAGCAGAAAAGCGCCAGTCCTAGACAAAAACTATACTGTGAGACTAGACCTATACTAGCTCAACAGAATGTTAACATTTAAACATGTCCTGTATGAAGCAAGGGATCTCACCCCAATGTTCTCTAAGGCATAAGTGTTCCAACTCTGTGTTGAGCCATTTATACATTTAAGAATTGCTCCTCCATTTTGATTTGCCTCATTAGCATACACATCTTCACTCATTTTAATATTGCTGCTTATTACCATCTGATTATATGGCCATTAGCATATACTGGGGGCAGTATTGCTTCTTGGCATTCCCCAGGTGTGGTATGTTGGCCTCTAAATCACATACAGCCTGCATGTGGCTGTTTGACACTCAAAATTGACTACAGGAAAGCGGCTTAAGTTCTCTGAATCCCGATCACAGTCTTAATACATATGCCTCAGAATAATTCTACATAACTCTTGCTGCATGTATTAACTTCTACATATGATTGTAAACATTTTATGACCTCTGGGAAATGTCCCCTATATTTTCTCCATATACAGCCTTGCAAATATTCCTGTTCTGCTAATTTATGTGCTATTTTCTCCAACTGTAAAAGGTCCAATGTGACCTCAGTCATAACTGCCATGTTTACTTCTGTAAAATCCTACAAACTGCATGACATTATTGTTGACACTATATTTTCTTTATAATACTATAAACTGTAATATGCATATATTTTCCTTGTGTCTGGGTAATGACTGAAAGGGGTCATCAGACACCCCTCTCACCTGTTCAATAAATGAAACAAACAAAAAAAAAGGAAACAGAATGTAATGGCAATTCCTGAAGCTATTCTGAAAATTTCAAGTTCTCCAACCCAGACACATAGCTAGGGTGGGGTGAAGGGGGGCAGCTGCACCAGGTGTAAAGTATTAGGGAGTAAGATCAGCAGATCGCGATCAGTCTTCAGAGCACTACTGGTGATCAGAAATGAATGCCAGTATTGCATCTGTGCTCTCAAATGAAGTACTTTAGTGCTCTTTATATAGCACAGCACAGTGTGTAGCAGCTATTTGCTACAAATGTAGCAAGTAGTTTGCTACAGTTTAAAATTTAAGAGCCTTTTTTTCTGCTTCACAAGTCCAAGGAGTGTTTTTTTTTCTCCTCAACCCCTAAAACTAGAGTAGAAGCAGTCAAATGCTGGTCAGAAAATAGAATGTAGAGTTTTCAGAATTGTACAGATAAAATGTCCACAGAAAGAGATAATGTAGAAAAATATGTCTGTTTTAAGTATTTCATTGCAAGTACAGAAACATAAAATACCCTGTTGCCCTAGAAACATGTAGGATGCTTGAAAACAAAGTATTGCATTAAATTATTACCAGAGGCTGTGCCATCAATACACACTGCATGCAAAGTATTTAATAGTGTCAAAGTGTACAGTCACACTTGCACACTTACCTTAATCACCACTGAATGTGGTGCCGTCTTTGCTGTGTTGCAGTTCCTTGCTTTTGTGCCTACTTTAAGGCATGATCCTTAAAATAAAACCCCTCATAAACTTTTAATTTTTTCTTTCTGTTATGTCACGAAAAAGCTAACTGAACTTTGCCTTTGGTAATGTCAGCAGAGGTAGTAAGTGCAGCTTTATCCATAGACTTCAATGGACATCAAACGGAGCATGCATGAGGTTCCACACATTGCAGTCTATGGATGTACCCCCACCCAAACCCCAGAGTGACCTCAGCAAGAAATTCAGTAGAATTATGTAGGCAAGTACTAAATAAAACGTTTATAAAGCTTTTTATTAAGAAACTACCCATGCAATTTTAGAGGAGTGGGAGCTTAAATGCATTGGATTCCATGGTAAGATAGATAAACTGAGCCTACTGAAATGGGGGACAGGAAAACACAATGGTGACCATATTTAGATAATGTCAGCATTTACTTATTTATTGCTTTTGTTTACTGGGAACAGGTCCCATTTCAGCAGAGGCCCAGGAAAAATGGTCCATTTTACAAACTGACTAGACGGCAGTTATGTAAGATTTACACAAAAAATGTATATACACACACACACACACACACACACACACACACACACACACACACACACACACACACACACACACACACACACACACACACACACACACACACATATATATATATATATATATATATAGAGAGAGAGAGAGAGAGAATGACCAACTATCGTCCTATAGCCATACTATCACCCTTATCAAAAATTCTAGAAAGAGTTGTCCACTTGCAACTAATGCAATATCTACAAGAAAATAAACTACTATCCAACTCCCAACATGGCTTCAGACCCTCCCACAGCACAACCACTGCCCTTCTATCCTATACCAATACAGTCAACCACTTTATACACAATATTATAGATTTGTGGAAGTTGTGAGTAGGTAGGATAATATGTGAATTCCAGCCACTGTAATTCCCTTGGGTTGGGAGCACTATTCATTGCAAATTGTTGAAGAGATATTTATCACTATGCTAGATACAAAATTCTTCTCATTACTGAATGCAAGTCAAGTATTCTGATAGATTAAACTAGGTAAAGAGAAGCTCTAAGCTGTGTACATCTAATACCCCATTAAGAAAATATAGATATTTGAGTCTGAATTTTAAACTGCTGACAGCTGCAGAAGTATTCCAACAATCAGTGGCTACAAGTGAGAGACTTGAAATATCATGAATTTTACTGATGACATTCTAATCTGACAACCTACAAAGCAAGGACATGACAGACAAACTAAGGTCACAAAGTGTGAAGCTAAATAAGTTGGAATGGCCAGATGGAATTACATGTTTGAGGTACAATTGTCATCTTGTCATCTACGTAACTATTGGTGATGGGGTACAGTCAGATACTAACAAGAGAGTATACCATAGCAAGCAGGTCAACTCCTATTGGTAATGCCTTTTAATGTGATTCTTGGAGCTGGCCAATACTTGCCCAAGTAAGCACCTGACTTATAAGATATAGCCACACTCTTAAGAACTCTGCTTCAGTGTGAGGCAATATGCATTGTGTCAGTGGATCAAGACGGAAATTTTGAACTCTAGAAGAGGCTAATAACAACCTCACCAACACTGAAGTACTGTGATGTAGCCTTGCCAACTACATTACAAGTGGATGCAAGCCAAAAATAGCCATGGACAGTGTTACTGCAGGAGGACGGTTCCATTGTCTACACATCCAGAGGTCTTTCAAAATGCAGTCTATATGTGCACAAACAGAGAAAGAAATGTTTGCCATAATGTTTGGTTCCAAGAAGTGTCATGACCATTTTTGTTGGAAACACAATACAGTCAAATAGAATCACCAACTGTTACAGAGTATCTTCAAGAAATATTTACATAAAATACATCAAGATGACAGAAACTACTGCTGATACTTCAAATGCATGGTGCAGACGTGCAGTGCAAACCTGGAAAACTGAGACACATCACTGATATAGTACATAGCAATCCAGTTCTAAGTGAATGTGACAAAGCTCTTCTAGAGGAAGGAGTGCAAGTTTTGTGGGTTGTGCCAGAAATACAATTTGTGATTGAAAAAAAATGCAAGAAATGAAAGATGCCATTCCAATCAATTCAGAAACATAGGTGTTATGTGAGGCTGTTATGTTAGGATGGTTTGACAGTGTAAAATAAGCTCATCTACCGGTTAAGCCGTACTATATTTATGCAGAAAAGAATTATCCTGAATAGGTGCCTTTTGTTTAAAGGTGATAAACTCAAAATTCCATCTTAGCTAAAAGTCAAATTATGCTACATGAAACATCTGAGAATGTCCAAGTTAAAAACAGAGAGAGCAAGAAATAAAGAACTTGCCCAACAACTCTAAAAATAAATTCATTATTTTATGAAATGCAATCCTACAAACTTTGCCATGGCTAAAGGTAGGAATTGATTTATAACTTTAACATTGTTCTCTCTATTAATTACTATTACAAATATCTGGAAGTTATTCAGATTAAAGTCATGTCAGATATGTCAGTAATGAATGTGCACAAATCAATATTCATTAAGCATGGTATAGCTAAACAAATATTGTAAAGGTTTACAGTTCACATGCTAAGCATTCAGAATATTTCCAAAGTATTGGAATTTAAGCATTCTACATCACGTCTAAGGTATCTATAGTCTAATGGGCAGTTAGAGTATATGAAAGAAACTGTAAAGAATATGTTTAAGAAATGTGATGGATCAAGCGAAGTGGAGTGTTACTTAGCATTGGCCAGGTACAGGAATAGACCATTACAAGGGCAGCAGACTGTTAGTATTTCAGTTATTGATGGGGAAGAGAATTAGGACAATGCTACCTACATCATTTTCAGAATTGGCACTGGAAACCAGAATTCCAGCAGAAAATCCTTCACTGAGAAGACAACTGAAACATGAATGGATTTAAGGCAAAGGTTTAAAGAACTTGTCATTGTAAAAGTAAGGAAAGAAAATAGCTTAGAATGATGTTGGGTCAGAATTATGGCCTGAAGTTGCAAATCCAAGCAGCAGTGATTATTCAGCATTAAAAATATCTAGTGCTTGCATTGGTGGGGCAGAGAGGAAGAGGCCCTGATTATGTTTCAGGAGACCTAGGTCTGAATAGTGGCTTAGGAGCTTGATACTGCAGGCTGTGAGAATGGATGTGTCCATCCTCAGGGGTGGAGGATATGCACTCAGATGTACATTCACAACTAATTACCAATAGAGGCTGGGGAAGCATGTTAGCTGTTGTCTACAGAGGGCAGGAATATGAATGAGTCATATGCGGAGGGGGCAATGATATGCCAGCATAGCTCATTGAACTCCTTTACCTGGGATGGTTCAGGGTCAGATTCTTAGGAAGAACACTCCTTAGCAGCAGTATGACACTACCCCAGCAGCCTCATTCTCATCACCACTGCTGAACATGGGTCACAGCTGGTCCAGAACTGCTTAAGTCAGGTTTGCTAGAACTGGTGGATGAGGCATGCCTGTGGAGATAGCTGATGGTCAGCTGTGAGTTACCAAAAATTGCTGTTAAAAATCCAATCCCAAGATCTTATGTATTACAGGTAGATGACATGTAGCTGTATAGACAAAAATCAGATGATTTTTTAAGCTACCACAGTTAGTATTCAGGTCAGAATTGGGAGAATGGATACGATAATAAACTGTCCAATACTGTAATAAAATCTCCAGTGAATCAGTCTTCAGCTAAAGCAGTGTCTGCAGACATTGGATCACACTTGGAACTTACTAATGAAACATCTATTGAACTGTTGCAACCAACCTCCCGTGAGTAGTAGTGAACTGTTACAAGACAGTTAATACTATATTTCCCATAGTAGATTGGTCAAGGAACCACTCTGATATCAAAGCCATGTGTAGTTGCAATTCAATAATTAGCTTCAATTTAAGGAGGTTCTATTAAATTAAATAGTCCCATGTTATGGTTGTAAAGATAGCTTTACTAACATAACTGTTTAGTTGTATAAAATGTATATAAAAGGGCATCTTTTGGTAAAAGGGAGCTGTCCATAGGTGGTATATGATTCAGTATACCTTTAAGTCAGTAACACCTGCCAGCAGTCAGCTAATGAAGTGTCACATTCCTGACTGCAGGTAAGTTGGGTAGCAATTTTCTGGAACTCAGCTGGAGGAAATTTAAATGTGAGAAAAATATTTAAACTGAAAACGTAAAGCAGTTTTTGCCTTACTTGATCAGTTAAAATAATTTTCTCACACTTAACTGCTTAATGTAGTTCAGATGTGCACAAATAGAGACATACATGTTTGCCATAATGTTTGGTAGCAAGACTGAAATGAAAGCATTGCAGGATTGAATGGGACAAGGCAACCCACATAAGTGCCATTGCAGATGAGAAGCAGTAATTAGCATGAGCAATGCTGTTAGAATGAATGAGGAGTGTAGAAGAAGTCTGGGAAGTAAGTCATGTGACAGGAAGGAGTTCAGCACTTGTGAGTAAAGGTCTAATGAAGGAGTATTTCTGTGTCTTGTGCATTCTCAGGCCTCCATGCTTGATGCATTAACTAAGTTTTTCACTGCAGCTATACAGAATACAAAAAGCTTTTTTTGAGCTTTGTACATATAAGATGATCAAAATTTAAATTTTGTCTACCACTGCCCCTACACCTAAAATTATATTATATGGTTATGATTTAACTTATTATTTTCTAATCATAATGTATAATATTTTGGCAAGTCTTATAATGTAACATTTTCTGACATTAACTTATTCAAGCCTAAAACACCTTTTTGCATACTTCCAGTCAACACCCACAGCTCTTTTTGGTGTCCAGACATTTTTGTTGGTTCTGTTTCTTTAACAAAGCAATTTTATCATCTAATAATATACAGCACTGGTAATGGTAAGGGTCTATTAACAAAATGGCACTGTGACAGAAATTAATCACTGTTTGCCAATTATTATTCATATTTTTTATACTTAAGTTCATATTTTCAAAACTGTTATATTTTCAAAACTGACAGACATGCATGCTACTGAGGTGTATGGTGTGAAATGCCATGCTGGGAGACAGGAATATTCATCATCAATGCACATTTATGCCAGACTATATTGGACATATTGCTAGCTGTTTGTTAGAAATTATGATAATAAACAATATTTTCATATGTACTTAATGCTTCAAAAAGCAAGTGACTTACAAACAATTACATGGTATCAGTTGAATCCGTAGATACTGTTGAAGAAAACTGTCATTGATATTTGCATTGTAAGTTGTACATCCTGATAGATATTCAGTGTCATATATATATATATATATATATATATATATATATATATATATATATATATATATATATATATATATATATATATATATATAATTATCCAATTATGCATATATTTTTATATTTCTACAAATATCTCAATAAACATGCACTCAAAGAAGTTCAAGCTGTCATGTGAAAGTTTTTGTCTAGTTAACAAAATTGTTCTAACAACATTTGTCTAGGTTATGCAGTTTCCAAAATATGGCAATTTATTTGTGAAAGTTTAGCAAAAAAATATAATTCTGGGTTTGACTGCATTATAATATATGAGTATGTATGGAAAGACTATGAATGCACCAACTATTGTCACTGGTAAAGAATATTTCTTACTGATAATGTTGCTATTTGTACAATTTTAATAACTTTTATTATTCACAAAATATTTACATTTGTTTATCTTATGCTTTAACTTGTTTATTCAGAAAATGCACTGGAATACAAAGATATGTGCATGCAGTTAGAGGTGTGACATTCCACACTGCATAGGTGCTAATGAGTTAAAGGTGAGGTAATTACTACTACACCAGGTATGCATTTTTGTAGACCATCTTGTAGATGTTCGGTTTCTTTTTATTGAATTAATGCAATCCAGTCATCAGTATATTTTGTTATCAATGGCTCATTTCCAGTTTTATGTATGAGAGAAATAGTCCAAAAGGAAGGGCCTCTAAGGCAGAGTGCTGTAGGAAACTACTGGTAACTCCTGTTGTGGATAAACAAATAACCCACTACTCTGACTTGTATCCTGTTGCTTAACCAGCCTTGTACTAACTGAATGCTATATGGACTGTCATTTAATGTTTTTAATTTATCACTTATTTCCTTACGTGAAAGAGTGTCAAATACCTTAGCAAGGACCTGATAAGCAGCATGCGCTATTGGTCTATCATCAAGTAGATAATGCCACAAGAATCAAAAGGTAATATAGTCCCTTTACAAAGTATTTTGTTGCATTTCAAGCTAAAGGAGCTCCCTTGTACCACTTGGATAAGGTGCATATTAATATTCATCATAATATTACACCCAACTCTAGTTGGACTGATGGGGCTAAAATTATTTGGGTCTGATATCAAGACTCATCTAGTTTCATGAACTGGTACGATTACAGCATGCCATCATAGCTCAGTGACGTGCCCACATTGTAATATTTTATGCATTTTTATTTCCTGTAGCCTAAACACATTAGTCAGTGTTACCAAATCATGTTTTTTTTTTTGTGAAGAAGATTTGGCATTGAGAGGAAGAAGACAAGAGAAAATGATGGAGTTCAGCAAATATATGGATGGATTGTGTGAGAGAAGACCTGCAACATTTCTTGAAGAAGATAAGACAGTGACATTAAATTGAGAGAGATGGTGACAGCTGACACAACACCATGACCATATATAGAAAATGGTAAAATGCGGTTTACCCCTTTGAGTGTCCTGCTGCATGAGTTCAACAAAGTAGGGTAATGCAATGCTCAGCTCATGTGTAGAATCCATTAATCTATGGACATTTCACCTCGAATACAATGCTAAACGGTGCTTGGCAATCATTGGTTCAGGATGACCTTAATCCATCTGATGTAACTCTTCATCTCCACTAGGAGTTACCAGCATTACCAGGTTATGTGACCTCCCTCCTCCCAGGATAGATGAGCCAGCATTAGTTGTTCATGCCCACTCTACCAGGCTGTATCCTTCCACTCAGTGCTCACATTACTATTTATATCCTAGATTACCTTTATTGTAGTCATGATTTAATCCCTCTATTCCACATATATGGCTATACTAAATTTCTAACACAACATTTTTAGGAGTCTTGTTAGATGTACCTAAATTATGTATAGTACCATACTATGTATGTTATCTGGAATCATGGAACTTGAGTTTTTAATCGTCTTTGTGGCAGCACTGAAATATGTCATTTTAAGAATGATGTCTGCCTTTGTCTGTATTGCACTCTGACATATAACTTTGTTTATTGTAAAGTTTACATATTTTCTTCAAGCTGCATTCACCATGTCTTGTATCTGTCTGATCACTTCATTGTTGACAGACAACATGTTATG